>NW_027271875.1:0-215000 GCF_040938485.1 Diadema antillarum | reverse complement strand
TGTACAGCATGGGGCCAATGTGATTCATTGAAAATTGTATATGAAATGTGCTTAACCCATCAAATCCCAGACAATACATAAAAATTTTTGTGCTTTGGTGCCGATGGTAACTTTTCTGGTAGGTTTTACTATCTATTTTGAGTGCTTCATGAGGTAAACATTCTTTTCCATTTAAGCCTTTTGTGTTTATTTAAATCTGTTTTTGTTTGTTTTGGTTGCGACATTGTCAAAAGCCTCAAAATCTCATTTGTCAGTTTCTTTCTGAAGTTTGCATAAATTTGATAGATGAAGGACTCCTTGACAAAGGGTTAATATTGCAATTGTATGTTTAAAAGTTTGTAAAATAACATTTCTCTACAGTTATTATTTCATCTTCTTGTGATTTGTGCTGACAATAAAAGATGTAATGATAATCATGATATAAACATTCAAATATTTCATAAACTACATTTTGTGAAGTAGTATTCACTATGATAAAGAGTTTTGAACTTAGTGACAGACATACTGTATATATTGCTCAATGAAAGTGTCAATGCCATGCATTTTAATGTGCTGTTATCCCATTGAGGATGAGTTGATTGTGCTATAACAAGCATAATATACACAAGTATACATAGGAATAGTCTTCAACAGGTTAATAGCGGTTGCCACATTCAAGCCAGTTACAGTGTTCTTTGAAATCAGGTATATGTGTACGCCATATATTTTCATAGACTTGCACGCCATATATCTTCATAGCGAGTCTATTGTTTTGTTTTGTTTTCAAATTGGGACTTTGTGACAGTTTTGCAAGTTGTGAAATTCATGATCTTGGACTACTTACAGCAATGGATGGACAAATTACATGTGGGTAATTCCGTGAAGTTGGAGCACAAAGTGTGAAATTTAAGCATAACTCAATACTAATTATGCTATACATATATTATTGTTTATAGGCTTTACATTTGTATTGAGACCATACATTTTCCTGGAAATTTTGTGCCATTCAGACTCAATTTTGATGAAGTTATTAAAACGATATGTAACGGTGTCCTGTAGTATTGTGACGTGTCCATGTAGCATTGTGATAGATAAAATCTGGTCCTAAAAGACAAATTAATGCAATTAGCTTGACCAAAATTTGATATAATATGCATGGTTACTAGACTAGTCAGATAGCTAAATATCTTAACTCTCCTTTCCACAGTTTTACTTTTACAAGAAAATTACACAATGTGTCACTATGCTACGTGGTGTCCACCAAATGTCACAAAAAAGGACACCGCATAGCATCGTGATACATTTTGTAATTTTCTTTTAAAATTAAAACTGTGTACAGGAAATTTGAGATATTTAGCTATCTCATTCATATCTTGTAAATATGCATATTGCATCAAATTTTGGTCAAGCTAATTGCCATAATTTGCCTCTTAGGACCAAATTTTAAATATCACGATGCTACACGACTGTACGTGGACACGTCACGATGCTACAGGACACTGTTACATATTGTTTAATAACTTCATCAAAATTGAGTCTGAATGGCACAAAATTTCCAGGAAAATGTGTGGCCTTAATGCAAATGTAAAGCCTACAAACAATAAATGTATAGCATAATTAATATTTAGTTATGCTGAAATGTATTTTTTAAATATCACGATGCTACATGGACACTGCCCCAACTTCATGGAATTACCCATGTGTACGTCACTTTCATGTTTGGATCAGCCTTACTTTTTTCGTGTGGGACTCACAAAATTGGTAAAAATAAAAACCCAGTGAAATATATGCCTGTATACAATATTCCATCAAATCTATATGGAAACAAAACAAAATCTGATGTTTAAATGCTCCATTACCCTTTGTGAATGGTTGGAAACCTCCTGAAATATAAAGCTAGTATCTCACCAACGGAGACGTCTCCGCGACGTCTCCAACTTATCAGTCGTGCAGCAGTCGCGGAGACGTCTCCAACATAAAAATGTCTTGCGGTCTCACCAAGGAGACGTCTCTGAGACGAGTTATGGCAGGTGTAAAAAAATTTCAAGTATGAGGGAGCTGTTGCAGGATCACCTGACTTGATCTAGGCAGGATGTCAGCACGCAGATGGGTAACGTGGTTTCTAAAGTAGGTTAAACAGCGTCAAATAGAGTCGCAGAGACGTCTCCGCAACCTCTCACCAGTTTTTCTGGTCTCCAGCAGGTCTCGGCGACGTCTCGGAGACATCGCGGAGACATGGCGGAGACATGGCGGAGACGTCTCAGCAGTCGCGGATATGATTAGTCTCCACGACGTCTCCGCAACTGATGGAGACATCTCGGAGACGTCGAGGAGACTTCGCGAAAAATCGAACATGTTTAAATTTCTTGCGACTAATCGGAGACTCTGTAATTTTCAGGAGACGTCTCGGAGACGTCGCGGAGACGTCTCTGCAACTAGCAAAATCTGGAGTCGCGAACTAGTCGCGAACTAGTTTCAAGCTCGGTGAGATACCCCCTTAAGATAACCTTCTACTTTGCTCCAGGCCTTCTTTTTTGTTATGGAGGGGAGATAGGGTGTACAGGAGAGACCAATTTCTAAGAAACACATTGATAGAAAAATTCTATAAAAAAAAATCAAAAAGGTAAATGGAGAGATCCATAGAATATGCAGATCAAGCAAAGCTAGCAAGCAAAATTTTGTTTCCTGTCTTTGTTTTATGTTTTTATAGTTGTTTACTCACGTATACAGGTACACTGTACCTATAGAAATCTCCATCAAATTGTGTCTTTTATATGTTTTTTTGTTTGTTTGTGTGTTGACATGTGTTTTTTTAGAGGGGGGATAGGGAGGGGAGAATAGGATAGAGAGAAATTGATGGCAGACATTATTCTAATTTTGAGTAGCTAAACATCGACAACAACAAAACAAAGAAACTCCTTCTTGGCCAAGTATCCTTCAAAAATGATTTAAAGGAACATAAAATGGGACAATTAGATTGGCCTTTTTCTGAACTTAATGGGATGGGACCAAGGGTGAAAAATGTTACATACATGTAGGTGTAGTTGATTGACACTATGATTAATTTAATCAAACTGAGCCAAATTTTGTCAGCTCTGTTGTACATGACACTAAACACCACACAACGCTCCTTTCTCGCCTGTACGTTTCTCCCCCCTTTTTTATTGACACGTAAGATATGGACGAACATGTGTGAGGTGTCGTCTGCAGCGGGCCATGTATAATTGGTATTCAAACACACAGATGATGCCGGGCACTTTGTTTTCTAGGCATACAAGTGCTGCCTGAGTGTGCTAGGGCAGTCTTTATATGTCTCTCTCACATGTCTCTTTCTCCCTCTATCTCTCCCCCTCTCTTGCTCTCTCTCTCTTTTAACGGCATCAACGACGTTGGTAGTCGCGGATAGTGTTTGTCACACGGGGGCCTGGGCTAATATTTTGATAGCATCAGACGATTGACGATGTGACGCTGCTTCGTTACATGCAACAAGCTCCAGCAGCAGTTTGCCTGCAGGATTCTACTTGTCAACGTGGAGCAATATAAGACTATATCAAGACACTGCTCTGTGATGTGTGCTCAGGTCTGTTTCGCTTTAACAATACAGAGCGATATATTTCATATAAGACACAGCTCCGTGCTGTGTGCGCAGTTTAGTTTCCACTTACTATTACGCAACTGCTTATTATATTTCTGCCCCTTACATAGAAAGGAGACATTCCTATTTCTTGCTAAAATAATCACAAGAGAGTAGGTGATTACAAGATATCATACATGTTTGATTTGCAGAGTAATGGCACATATTTTGATATTCAAATCAGTTTCATAACAACTATTCAAAATTAGATATACAGATAAGCAGTGTCCTATCAAGGTATTTGAAGCTTTCTTTTCTGAATCTTCTCCTATTTCCTATAGAAAGGGGTATTAGTTGGTATTAGTATCGGCAAGTAGTGGTCAAGACAGTGTTTTCTTTTCTTATTCTTTTTTCCAAATATCCCCGTCTGCTATTCTCCAGCAACATATTTTATAATAATTAAAATGTAAAGTTTAAAGAGAAAGTTTCTCCAAATACATTATGTGCAAGCAGCAAATGTAAAAAAAAAAAGAAGTGACACAAATCACTTTTAAGCAAAATCATTCAGTCAGTAAAAAAATTGTGGCTATTTAAAGTTGTTACATTTCCATATGTAACCCTCGATCTCTAGGTGGGAATTGTACAACTTTTTATTACATCACAGTGGTGGAGTGATAAAAAAATGAGTAACAGGATTCTTTTAAGTCTTCATTCTTTTTTAAAGTACACCTTTTGTGGACCCATTAGGCCATCATTTTGTGTGCCCCCTGTAAGAACTAGGTCAAGTACCTTCAAATGTCGTAGAAATGCTTGTTTAAAATCAGTTTGTACTTTGTCCTGCAAAAAACAGTATTTGAAAAGAGCTTGCAGCAAGTTTTATTTATCAAAGGAAGCCACGGGGGAAGGTTATTCCAAATGTCATGGTTAGGGCAAAAACTGCCTGTTGTTACCATTTTTATGGTAAATTACACAAGACCGTGTGATCTTTCATATAAATTTATATGCCACATATTTTTTAGGTCTAATGTTTCGTCTGAGGCAATGTTATGAGTGGTAAAAATTGTGAATCTTACAAACCACATTGAAGAAATGCAAAACAGGTTTCATCTTTTATCATGAGAATTGTGTAAAATTATTACCTACCTGAGAAATGACACAATGTATTGTGTCTACAACAACTCGGGTAGAATGGCAGCCGAGATGATAGCTTGTGTTGTATAGTGTACGGTTTACCTCTTGTAGTACACTGTATCTAGATTAAAAAACAAAAATCAACAAACAAACAAAAACAACCAAGCATTACATTATCAATTCACTCTTTTTCCCCTCAAATCTTGTTTTCAAAATTCTACTTGTAGAATTCTTGAAAAGCCCCCAAATCACTGTCAGTAGTGTTGATGTCTGGGTATATGCCTATCACTGCAACTTTAATGTGTAATAAACCATTTGACTAACCACCAACATCAAGCCAATCAAAAATATTTCTACTGGGGAAACACACAACCGACATTTCATGAGATACATGTAGGTTTTATTGAAATAACCAGCAAAGGCACGCACCTGCGAATTGGCCGGGATCAAATATGCCTTGAAAAGAAAGAAGAAATGTGAGTATATACAATGTATATATATATATACGTAAGTAGAGTGTGAACTGCAATATGGCTGACAGTGCTCAACTATATAGGAGCCCATGTAGTACAATATATAGTAGGATGGAAGGCGTTGCTTTATTAGTGACTTAGCTGGACAGTCTGTTTCGGCCGAAGGCTTTGGCCTAAACAGACTGTCCAGCTAAGTCACTAATAAAGCAACGCCTTCCATCCTACTATATATTGTAATATATATATTCATATATATATATATATATATATATATATATATATATATATATATATATGTGCAATCTGTGGTAGCGTGATGACGACATGCCGAAAAAATTTCCCAGCCGCGGCCTGTTAATTTCCACACGCTAAAGACAAACCTGCGATTGATTCAGGAAGCCATATGGATTCTTAATTGATCACGGTTGAGTGGCTACAGCTTTACATTTAAATTTTGCATATGTTACAGACAGAGCCCCCTACCCCCCCCCCCCCCCCACCCTTCATCCCGTTTTAAACTACACGGTCTGTTACTTGGGTGTGCCTTGAAATATGAACCGTCTGCTATTGTTGTGGTATTGAATGTCACTCAGTACAATGGAGGTGTGTAAACAATCATGTTTATGGCACATGGTAGCAGATGACAGCTGTGTAAAAAAAAAAAAAAAAATCATGTACCTTTCTGATTCCCAGCATATGTGTGTGTGTGTGTGTGTGTGTGTGTGTGTGTGTGTGTGTGTTGTTTGTACGTGTGACAGAGAAGTAGAAAGATATTCATTTCATGGGAAGTTACCACATTTACAGGCTTAAAAATAAAATCTTGTTGCTGATTCATGACCCCATTTGTTTCTATTAATAAGATGTAAGAAATATCACACTAAAGCTACCTTCATGCACTTTTCTTTTTCATAAAACCACAACTGTGTAATATCTGCAGAAGATTGTCTGTGATAGACCATTTTTGACTCACACTTGTTAAATGCATCATGATTTGTGCAAGATGTGCTATAAAGTCTAACAACACAACAGATTCTTCTTTCAGGGTCCTGTTTTATGAAGAGTTATAATTGATTGCTGTAAAACGAGCAATGTTCGCGTGCATTTTAATTTCGTGAATTTCGCGAGCGCCAAGATTCGCGAAATTAAAATGCACGCGAAATTCTTGCCTACACTATACGCATTGAATGTCAGTGGCAGTTCGCGAAAAATTTCATGCTGCAAAAAAGGCTGTCGGCTCCAATTCGTGAAAAAAATCATGCCGCGAATATATCATGTTTTACAGTATATAGTTGATTCCTATCATAAGTACAGTTGTATATGGCAGCCTGTGTGGTAAGGAAATTTACAATTGATGTTATCTTTTGATAAAACGGGGCCCTGGTACACTGCAGAAATTATTTTTTTGGGTCATATCTTTAAATCAAATACAATGTTCATGGATTATTGCTTGTAGATCTACAGGAGTTGAGGATATAACCAATAAAATAAACATTAAGGTGATATCTTTGTGCACAAACAGTTCCTTGAACAATAAAAAATTAGGCCTACTAGAAAGTAATCCGTATTTGTTCAAGCATGTATGTGGCATATGATTGTGCATGGTTGTTAATTATTTGTGGACAGTGAAGTAAAGGTGTACACGGTGCCTGTAATGCTCAGACGAATGGTATTATTATTGTGGGTCTTTTTTTTTCTTCCAGCTGACGCTAAGCTAGGAGATAATCAATAGGTGCATGCAGGCTTTCAATAACGGAAGCTGTTTTGAGCTGCGCTGCTGTAATATTATTCACTAAAACGTGACAAGAGGCTTCTGCAGTGTGCATTGTTAATGCTTTTAGATTCTCACAAAAGAATGGAACACAAACTCTCCATTCACACATGCACACACACACGCACACACACAGACATAACTCGGTTTTTTTGTCGTATCAACATTTTTATTATCTTTTGAATATGATTTATTTTGGTAAAAGTGTAATAATTCTCATAACCATAATATTTGCTATTAGAATTATTTTTATAATCATGACCATCTCTGTGTCCAGTGTGGCTCAGTGGTTAAGACCACAGACTATCAATCATTAGGTCACTGGTTCAAGTCCCCTGCCTGTGCAGTGGTTGTGCCTCTAGGCAAGGAACTTTTAATACCCTAATTGCCCACACAGTCCTTTGAAGGGGACTTAAAAAGCTGTTGGTTCCATGCATGGCTGCTCACTGACAATTAATTACCTACTGCTACAATTGTACCTTAGTGGCCATGCAAGTCAAATCAGTTCAATTCAATTTTCTGCCACCTCAATCATTATTGTTATTGTTACAAGTATGGTTTGAATATCATTATGCTAATTTTAAAAGAGCACATTTATGATAAAAATGATTAACAGCATTTGTATTACATACATATAGTTTGTATATCAACGTCCGTATACGTGCTTATAGCAAACTTGATCATCAAAATTACAATTTGTGTGCAATTTACTTCAATTGGATATTCAGTCATTTTACACATCGTTTCAGCATATATTCACGTGGACAGAAGCAAAGCATAGTGATCAAAGTGTATGCAGTTTGTCGTTGTTGTTTTTGTGATAGTGGCTGGCATTAAGCTGCAACTCATGGTATGTTTTCACATAAAGAAAAAGCAATGGAGTATTATGAGCTGCCATGGTTGTGTGCAAAATGTGAATTGCTCAAGAATGTTGTACATTTTACATTTCGAGTGATCTTTTATGTCCAGGCTTTTCTATTCCTGAAGTGCAATCAATATTCACTTCTATTGGTGAGCTGTGGCCAACAGTATTTCACCATATGTGGCTATTGAGCAGCAGTTACGTTCTGTTCTTTATAATTTTTTTTTTTAATGCTGTATTCACGTAAATGGAACCATGTGGCACAGGCATCAATCATATTGAATTGAACAGTGTGCAAATATGGCAATTGGCATGAAGAGCTATTTTTAAACATTTCACGTCTCAGAAAACTATTTGAGTAGGATACAATGTTACAAGTTTATTGATTAGAAAAATGCCAGAAATAGCAAAGAACCAAAGAGTAGACAGGAAGTGGAAAATTAAAAGTGAACAAAAAAAAAATCACAGAATGGCAAGGGAATACTTTTGCATCGGTGTATTACGGAAGGGAAGTGTGAGCTAAAAATACAACTAACATGTGTGAAACTGTCTCCTGTTCAAAGTGACAAGAATGCTGAATGCATCAAGTGTTTTAATCAATGATTTTGTTTATGTCACAACAGGAGTGCACTGTATGTTCAAATATACAAGAGATACATTCATATCACACCAGACAAACTGATGACTTAAGTTTACCTCTTAGATATCTTACATCGAATAAATCTATCAAATGCTGAGAATTACTAGTTTGAAATTCTGTACCTGATTAAAAATTAAGTCGTGTCCGTCCATTGCCTATTTTATCCTGTTGAAGACGGGCTGACTTTGCTACAACATGCATTTCCCATAAACCTCTACCCGGGACTCGTCCTTAACGGATGAAGGATAAATATGAAATATATTTGATAAATGATTAGTTTCCACTGAAATTTAAGCAGATACTTACTTACTGTCTGCTGCAGTATCTTTATCTTCTTGCCATAGTTTGCTTGTTTATTTTTTCTTCTTCTTTAAAGTATATTTCAAAATTGTTTTATTTGGTTTTTTTTTCTCTTTTTATCAGTGTGTAGCATCTCTCTTTTTTGTATATTTTAATCCAATTTATAACGTTATGTTCACATCTTTGTTCTTTTGCATTTTAATGAGAATTTTGAAATGAATAAAATCAAATGAAATTGAAAAAAAAAGTATAGTAAAGGTCAATGTTGGTACTTGTCAAAGTTTATTGGTGAATTTTAACCCGTTGAGCTACAACACACATTTCCCATAGACACCTGCCCGAGTATACTCGGGACTCGTCTTCAACAGGTTAGGTAGTAAACTATGTGCAAATACATCAGTTGACATCATCAAGCCAGTTTATCTAAGAGGGAAATGTTGTTCAGTCCATCTTTCATCAACATCTTTATTGCAGGATTTGAAATATAAGCCGCAAAAGAAATTACAAATCTCTTACTATGATGGAAACATGAAGGATCAAGCAAAAGCTTCATTTTTTGTATGCGAATGATATGTAATTTAAAGTTTCTGTCAATGAAAGCTTTGTATAGCTACAGGGGTTTATAGCCAAATGATACTAGCATGGGCTTTTGTTTGAAATAAAAATAATTGCCAGCTGCTTTAGAAGATAACTTAATGCCTTAGTATAGATACTTGTACAGGGAGTTTCGAGTCCTACATTAGCATTGTCATTATTTTGCTTCCCAAAATTTATTTTACTGGTGATGTTATGTTTGCAGTCTGCAAGGGAACTATGTAAAGCCAGGATATTTCATTTAAGCATCATACCAGAATCCCACCCCATCCATTCTCCCCCCACCCCCTTCCTCAACACTTTACTGTTTCTCTCTGCTATTTCATCTCCTCAAAATGTACTTTTTTTCTTGTCTTCTGTCTCCCCGCGGGAACGGAAAGTGTCTATTTGACGTTGAGGTGCCAAATTATGACAGGAGCCCTGGAAGAAATAACATTGGCCAAAGGAAGTGACGCAAGAGAGGCCGCTTGCCGCCTCTTGCAAATTCGTTATCTGGTGAGAACGGCAAAAATCTTTTCTAAAAGGAAGGGGAAAGGAAAAAAACAAACATTGAGGTGTGATCAAATTTTACGGGCACACAGATTTGGACAGAGTGAAGACGATGCTGACACAAGTGATGAAAAGGAAGAAAGAAGAGGAAGAAATTGGGGAGGGGGAGGGAGGGCAGTGTGAGCTTCTGGTGACACCCTGGAAAGTAAAGATGCAAGATGGAGGAAGGGGGTGGGGAGGAGGAGGAAGAGAAGAAGATGAGAGCTTGGTAGGCGGACAAGAGAAGAAGAAGAAGAAGAAGACCTTGTTGTCAGGATATTGGAGGTGCACAAGGCAAGGTGTTGGTCTGGTAAATAATACCAGATGAGTCTCATGTGAATCGGATGAGATGAAGAAAGGGGGTTGCGGCTGACCGAAGTGTAGAAAGTGAGACACAAATATAAAGAAAGCCGATGTGGATGTATGCTGAAAGGTAAAAAGCGCAAGCGGAGGAATACATTCGGAGGGAAAACATGGTGTATGAGGGCAAGAGGGGTTCACTTGTACTCTTTGAAGACAAGTAATGGATAGGATGGGGTGGTGACCATTAGGGGATAATGCCCTTTATCAAGACTGCTTTGCTCTAGAATTTCATCGTGGCATTGCATGTAGGTTTTGAGGTTGCAGATCCCTGTGGATTTTGTTACTCTTTCTCTGCCATGGAGTCTTTTTAGTATCCAGTATTGCAGTAGGTTTACTCAAGTGGTAAATCTTACACCGTATTTACGACAGGTAAAAGATTTGATTCCCAAGCTGTTTTGGATCGTTCCGAGAAGGTGTTGCATAATCTACATATAGCTTTCAAGACGTGTGGCAAGTGATGGTAGAATAGCTACACTGCAAGCTGGAAACAGTTTGTGAAAAGGCCATTCAACTCAGAAGCTGATAGTTTGGGTCACTGTACATTATAACAAAACATGGATGCCTTTTCATTTACTTACAGTGTGCATATGCACAGCATACAGGTCAATTTCACATGCATTTTCACATGAAATGGAATTTAAAAAGCGTGCAATATGATTGATATGTGAGACTATTTGTTGACAATATGATGAAGGTGTGGCAGACTAGTGGCTCATTTTTAAAAGCAGCATGTTAAAAGGTTCATAAAGCACCAGGAATTGTAGGCTGCAGTATAAATGGAATATTTTAAGTACTTATTTCTGTAGTAGAAAATGTGGTTGGTAGGATATTCCAGCCTGAAGACTAGGCTACCATGACTTTGTCACAAAGGAAGTATCCACACTTAAATTAAATGTTATTATGTATCACAAATGTATTTTTACCTATTCATTTATAATATGTGCATTTATAGTTACATTGTATGTGTTGATGCAACATATTAGGTACAAATGGGTGTGCCTGCCATATATGTGTTGGATTCTGTTTGGTTGCAATCAAGTTCTCTAAGTTTCTTTAAGCAAAATCTCAAAGCCAATTTTTAAAAAGACTACATTTAATTATTTTGCTGTGATTACTTGAAATATCTCTGCATACTCACAATGGTGCCTTGCATGGGTGACTTCATTTGTTTGATCAATTTGTTGCTTAGCATCGTCATACAATACCTTGTACATTCCGTAAACTTTATCATATTCTTGGCATGTTGTATTCTTGCATTTTTCATCATTTTGACATTGACATATTGCACTAAAACCCTATATTATATCTTTGGAACGCACATCTATACAAGCTTTGCTTTTTAGTAGGTTCCTCATATTACACGTCACTTATATGTTCTTATACATTTGTGCAATTTTGTTTCAATTTTTTTTCTGAAATCAAATGGAATACAAAACTTTTATGAAATGTGGAATATGGAACATGAATAAAAAAAGTGTGATACATGTTTGCTGTAAGGAAAGAATTAATCCAACTTCACTTCTATTAGCAGAGTTTTATGGCAATGTGGGCAGCCACATAACAGAGTACAGTAGTAAACAATACCATATTCTCTTTGAAAGTACATCAGGAGATAGGAGACCCTGTCTTTTATATGTGTACCCATAGTAAGTGTTCCATATCATTAAACATATCGAAGAATTCTCAAATTTCCATCACAAAGTAATATAAGAGATACTTATTTACCACCAAATTTGTTGGAAGGAGGAGACAAAGGTTTTCTAACAAAAAGAATTTTGCCCAAACAAGAGCCTTGATTTTTTATTTTAATTATCAACTTTCTTTTGCTATTTTTCTTCTGTTTCATTTTGTTTTGCATAGTGCTTGGAGTTACAAACCTGTCCAATTGAAAATGAACAGGAAATATGGTGTAGCATTAAGAAACCCTATAAAACTCATTGTGGAAAAATCCTTTATTATTTGCGGACAGAATCTCTCTTTCAAATGCTCTTTTTTTTTTGGGGGGGGGGGGGTGGGAACCATTATTCTAAGGCTTCTTTTAGGAGAAATGTTTACAGATCTATGCAAGATCTGTATTCAGATTTTTTTTCACAAAGAAAAAGTAATAGTCATTCCTCATGCAATGTGCATTATGAAACACATAATAAATGAAAGGGGAGCAATGTGCTGTAATGGGAAAATCCAATTGTGGGACAGCTATGCAGAAGACCTGTCACCATGTCATCAGTACAGATCATCACATATCCCCCTTTGCAAATGTTACACAATTTTGTATTGTTGAAAAGTAATATCAGCCAACTTCATGTACGAAATTGAACAGTAATACACCTCAGAGTTTTGAAAAAAAAAGAAATGGAGAACTAACACCGTGTCACTTGAGAATATGCTCCCCGTTTGTACCATGAATAACAGTTGAAATTTTTCTCTCAATAAATACACTGCAAATCGTTAGCATTTATTCCCCCCTCCATTGCAAAGAAGTTTCCAGTTTTATTATTCTGAGGGGAGAATCTGCATTACCTACTGGAACAAAAGACTAGCTCATGAAAGGAATCTAATTTTTAGTGTTGCAAAAGGGACACACAAACTTTAAGATTTGATGAATCAAACCAGTCTTGGGCAAAGAGACTACACATGACACTTTGTAGCACTTTGGGAAACAGGCTAATCTGGAGACACATACACTCACATACCTACATTCATACACACATACACACATGCGTACACATGCAAACCAATCCAAGGAAAAACAAAAGTAGAACTGTCAATTCCCATGACCACCTTAAAAAAAATCAAAACAAAACAAAACAAAACAAAGCATGAAACGATGAAATGGAGTGTATTATGAAAGCGAATAAAAGAAATAGTTAAAAGAAGGCTGTAATGGGAGACTAGCACTCAGAAATGCTGTCAAGTATTCTCCAACAAGCACCGACTGTCTGAGGAACAATATTTTCACTATGATTTCCAGGTTAAGTGGCAGACTAATAAGCCAAACTTCTCGGAGTGCTGATTGACAAGCGGACCATTTTGTCTCAAGAACGGACTGATGAGGGCTGGGAGAGGAGAAGGAGATAGGGAGAGAGAGATGGAAAGAGAGAGATAGGAAGAGAGAGAGAGAGAGAGAATGATGGTAAGAGATCAACACAGTATGGCAGACAGAGAAGAAGAGAAGAGGAGGGGTGCTGCATAGTGGTATGAAAAAATAAGCATGACTTGTAATTTGGAGGAGAGAGCAGCATTATCGAATGGAAGCAGTAGAATGTGCCATTGTTGAGACTGACATAAATATCATGAGGAGAAAACATGGTTTTCTATCAAAACAATAACAACAAAAAAGAAACAGACGTGAAGGGATGAGGAAGAAGATTATCAATCGCAGAAAAAGAAACTTGATGGAAACTGATTTCAGTTCAATGCAAAGTGTGTTGATGTGTGTGTGTATGATATTCACACTGAAAATTCATTAGGTGTGTGTATATATATTAAAAAAAGATATTTAAACCAGAGACATACAAATATTTGGAGATGATAGAAAAAAGCAGAAAAACAGAACAGTCTTCCCAGAGATGGCTGTAAACAAGGACAGAGAAATGATAGCAATATCTGGATATTACAGGAATTGTTTGACGGTGGAGGATTAAGGACAATACGCTCCAGGGATATATACAAATGAAGCTTAAAAGAAAAAAAAGCCAGACAGAAAAAACAAGAAATGAGAACAAAAACCTAACGTAATCATACATATAGATTTTAATGTGTGGATAGAGAGGGAAAGAGAGAAAGAAAGAGGGAGAGAGAGAGAGAGAGAGAAGAGAGGGAGATAGAATGTGGAAGGAAAAAAGGAAGGAGAGATAGATATGTGATGTGTGTGTGTGTGTGTGTCTGTGTGTGTGCAGAGAGAGAGAGAGAGGGAGGAAACCTAGATACAGAAGAGCAAGTTAAAACAGGAGAGAAATAAACCGCAGAGAAGAGGAAGAAGACCAAAAGATGAGGGGGAAACCAGGGTGAAGAAGGACAAATGATGAAACGGAAGGGAATGGACATTTAAAGCGTGGGGAGAGATATAGTGAAAATGTAAAATATATATTCTTCCTCTTTCTCCTTTCTATTATTATGTTTTTTTCTCTCTCTACACACACACACACACACACACACACATATATATATATATATATATATATATATATATATATATATATATATACACATAACCATAACTGCTTCAAAATAAAATCTGTGATTGACTTGACAAAGCCCTATGGGCGAAAATTCATCAAAACTACGTCTTTCACGGAGTTTTCATATTGAACTACTGTTGTGAATATATATATATATATATATATATACACACACACATGTATATATATCTTACAGAGAGAGTGTGGGGGGGGGGGGGAGGAGAGAGATAAGAAGAGAGAAAGAGGAAAGAGAAACAAGAAGGATGATGCAAATGATGAAGAGAGAGGTGAACACTGGGATAGAGGAAGCAGGAACACAAGAAATATATATAATGAGGAAGAGAGAAAGAGAAGGAGAAAGAGGAGGAGGAGGAGGAGGAGAGGAGGGAGAGAGAGCACACAGGGTGGATTACTCTGCTTCATGGGATATGATTATTATGATAGCAGCATTGATTGAGAGCATGCAACACTATCCCAATAGTCCCATGTCAACAAACTGGTGTTGTGAAACCCGCCATCCACATCCCCCCATCGCCTGTCTGTCTGTCTATCAGTCTGTCCCATCTGTCTCGTCTGTCGGTCAAACATGTCTCTCGCCGTTCCCCGCGGGTCAGATTACTAAGTGCGCCGTGTTGACATTTTAAAAGGTAAATGATGTTTCTGTCATTTCTATACATGTAGTCTGTCTGTGATGTGACACTAAAGCGACATGCAGCTCCCAAAGAAGTCCTTCCATGCGTTGTTGTCTTTTGATGTATGCATATGTGTGGGTGTGTGTGTGTTATTTTTTATTGTGGAGTGAGGTTGGTACAAACTGAGGTTGTTTAACTTAAACCAGTATACATGTGATGTTGCTCTGGCATATTTGTGTACATAAGAGTGAGAAAATAGATGGCTGAATGTAGAAAGAGTTTGCTCATAACAAATTCAGCTATAGAATTAGTCAGTATGAAACATTCTACCCATGTCATAGTGTTGATCTTATTCCTGTACCTGTTCTATATAGTATAAATTTTGTTCAAGCATAGCCAATGCGCCAATGAACAGTAAAGATATAGAGTGTCTACATGTCTGTTTGTTCGCGTATATTTTTCTGAACAGTAAGAATGAAATCAAATACACTCTTAACAAATGTCAGCAAATGAAAATGTGATTCCCATAAGTTTTGATTGAAAAGGTGGGTAAATCCTTCAAGTAATTATTATTTCACTTCACATGAATATATCCTCATGAAGGAATTATGCCCATCTTCTCGAATAAAGAGTTCTATGCCACATTACTCCATTGACATAGTTTTCCAAAACATGTTCATATCTAAAGTAGATATACAACAGATATATTGTTAGATGTCAATAGCATTCTTAAAGTCAGTTGAGTATTTTATCAAAATATGTCAAATTTTCCAACTCTTCTACATTGTACTAACATACTTTTCAATCCCCGCCGAACGAGTTCGAGCAGGGGACTATGAAACGGGCTCCGTACGTGTGTGTGTCCGTGCGTCCGTCTGTCTGTCTGATTTCGATTCCGTTAGCTTTATGTGATGGCACTAGGTGAGGGCTTCAAAACTTCTACACAGAATTTTGACCTTTGACTTCTTTGACCTTTGACCTTGATTTTTTACCTATATTTTACATTGGCTACAAAATGCTACTCCTTCGCCATTTCTAACCCGATTTCGATTCCGTTAGCTTTATGTGATGGCACTAGGTGAGGGCTTCAAAACTTCTACACAGAATTTTGACCTTTGACTTTTTTGACCTTTGACCTTGATTTTTGACCTATATTGTACATTTTGCTACAAAATGCTACTTCCGGCGGGGACATATATTACGCACCGCGTAATTTCTACTTTTCCTTGTTTTTTATTTATTCATTTTTTTAAAACATGAGACATATTCAAATCAAAGTGACTTATAGGAACAAAGAAAAATCAGGTACACATTTTGGCTTACAAGTTCTTTTCTTTAGAGCTTTAATGACAGGTCAAAGACCCCAGATGATATAGAAGAAAGCAAGATAGTAGTTTTTATTCAAGCACCCACTTTTATATCTTTTTTTAATGTTGATCATTTAATCCTGATGACCCATTATGATTTCGTATCTTCCTGCCTACCACTTGAAATCCTCTTCTGTATATCTGTTTCTCCTCATCCATGTCTTCCCCCACAAGATGCCATCCTGAGCCCGGTATCATGAAGAACTTGTACTCGTCATAAAGAAACGAGCGTACCGTAGAGCTTCTGACTCTCATGTTGACAGTCGATTGGCTCTCGATGGGCTGCTGCCATGGCAACCGCAATTATTTGTAAGTTGCAGTGGTTAGAAAAGGGTCCCACAAATATTGCGGGGGCCCCCTCTGGAATGTTTCATGTTGCTTTTGCGAGCTCTGGGGAGCCGGAAAGTGCTTCGGTATGCGTTCCAATATGCAGGCATCACGATGGGCCAAATTGCGTGGCAGGAGCTGTTGAACTTTTGAGGGGTAATATGCTTGACTCTCTTCAAAATTATTGACATTTGGCTGCATCTGAGAAAAACATCTCTCTCTCTCCCTATCTATTTTTTTCCCTCTTTCTGCTTCAAAAATGGGGAAATAGAGAGTGATGACAGGACGTGAGACATGTCTGGGCACAGTCAGAAAATTTGCAATTCGCCAGTGCTTCTATCTTTTTTGGGTTTAATGATTGGTGGAATATATTCTTTTTTTCATCACTTCACTGCCAGACCGTGGCCCAAGTGCCAAATGTTTCTCTCAAATACTGCGCCAGGTTTTCAGGTGCTCTCTTCATCCCCAATATTTTGTATGCCGTTTGGGATTCTCCTATATTCTCTCGCAGTCTCTATTGACCTACATACTGAACATGAATCGTGGGGGACATGGGTCAACGATTGGTGTCACTTGTGCAGTCAGAATTGTGCATAGGGAAAATAATGTGTTTTATATATATACCTATGTGCTTAAAAAAAGCAATGCTGAAGAGTGGCAAATGTGCTATTACAGATTTTAGGCAAGTTTTAGATGATCTGTTTTTGAATGATCAAAAGTGTAATACTGTTAATTGTAGACTGATAAAGATTTTTCTGTTTTTTACGGAAGAGAAAAAGGGGCATAGACTGTGTTTGCTTTTGTGAATTTGTGACAAATGCCACAAAGCAATTAATTTTTCTTGGTTTCCAGTAAGTTGTTTATGGAACAAAGCGCATCAGATAAATAGATACTTGCAGTTTTTGTTTTTGCTTTTGTTTTGTTTGTTTGTTTGTTTGTTGTTGGTTTTTTTTTTTTTTTGGGGGGGGGGGTCTTGATCGGAGACTATTATGGGGCAGGGAGCACAGGGAACACTGGGATTAGGAGTAGGGTGTGTGTTTTGATTTGTACTTGTGGATTTCATGAATAGATTTGTGATGAATGAGTTTGTGATGGCGATATTGAAATTATGCTTGAGTGGTTGAGTGCTGAATGACATATCCCACTCCATTATCAGTATTGCAATTTGGCAGAAATGGAAAAAAAAAATGTTCAGGCAGTAATCGGAAGTAGCTTTGTCAACTTAATCATTTCCATGTATGATAGTATCATTATCATCCATACTTATGTTGTTGTATTTGCTGGAGTTATACTTCTGCAAGTGGTGGGGATATTAATTGCATCTTCATCATTGGCGTGATTGCTGTTGCTGCTGTTGTCATCATGCTTGCTGTGTACCTTTCTACTGATTCAGATGCCAATCAATCATTTCATTGTTTCTGAGCAATCAGTGAGTTTATATCTTGATTCATCGGAAATATGCGCGTGTCAGCTGATGACAGACTACAAGACAGGGCATAATTTTTAGTTTATACTATTTACTACGGAAATTATACATTTTCTTCATACCTTGGAATGCACAAACTCAATGAATGATATAAACTTATAAAAGGGTCAAAAGTCAAGTAAAAATCCTCAAATCCCCAAATACTTGCTGTCTTAGACAATATAGCCATGCATCCAATTAAACCCAGCGTAAGGAAAGTGAACAATCAACACATTTTTGACAAACATACATGTATCATTTTAATATTTTGTCAATTATGTGAAACTGTTGTCACACATTGTCAGGATGTACTATAGACCTATTGGGAGAACCATGCATTATGGAGGAGGTATGCCAGTCGCCATAGCGACATTTCTAGTTTGTTTTTGTTTTTTTGCTTGTTTGTTTTTTTAAACCAAACATATTATGAGATGAGAGAGAGAAGAGAGAGAGAGAGAGAGAGAGAGAGAAGTTCGTTCACCTCTTTTCTTCCATTGCATAGACCCTGTCAATGCTTTTAACCATTCTTCGTTGCTCCTGATCTAGCACTTCACGGCTTCGATTCACATCATCACGGAATTTGCTCTGCTGTGACACGTACCATTTGGAGCAAAATGCATTATGTAATATTTAGAGAGAGGACGAGAGAGCAATTAATGCGAGAGAGGATGAGGAGATTGGGGATGGGGTTTGTTGTTTCGGATGAAGAGGTGACATCCGGCTTCATGGCCAGGAATGTTGACCTGTCTGTTGACGGCGAGATGAGGGCGGCCGACAACACTTGATAATTCTGTCGTCAAATATGCGCGGCACAAACAGCCATATCGGACCGCTCATCGATTGGGCTTGGCGCCCCGAGTGCCTGTTACGTTTCGTTGTTTTCTCGAACGACCGATGAAGGACAGCCTGTGGATTTGAATTCAACACAAAGTTTGCAAGTTGTGACAAGATATTAGAGGGCTAACACTTTTGGTTACAGTCGCATATGGAAGTTGTCTTTCCATATTGCATTTCTATGACATAAATCTCAAAGCTAACAAATAAACACAGACTGATCATTGCCTACATTGACATTTGTGAGTGTCCCCTAATGTTAATGTGGCATTGTTTCATTTTGTTAAGAAGGAAGCAACTTCTTTAACCTGTTGAGGACTGACTGATTTTGCTCCAACATGCATTTCCCATTGACAGCTCCCTGAGTATAGTCGGTACGTGTCCTCAATGGGTTAATCTTTGACACACAAAAAAAAAACAACTGCAAATATGCTATTGTTTGTTTTATAAATGCTAAAATTTTTTTTCATTTTTCTGTTCCAGTGTGCATTTATTGCTATCATTCATCCTCCTCTGATGTTACTCAAATGTTAAGTTGAGTTGGAATTAATTTCAAACTTTGATAAGAAAGCCCTGTATGCACACATTTAATTCCTTTCTCGAGTAATGCACTTTCAGTACAGCAAAGAACCAAAAATTGTGTTTGCAGCATTTGCTTAACTTCATGCATGTTGAGGTTGATCATGTGTGTTGGTAAAGCTAATAGCTTGTTAAAGATTAATGAAGATCCTATATTAGCCATACTTTGGATGTTCAGATGCACTTTTGAAGTGTTTCTGAGATTTTTTTGCTTCCAATCTGTGTCTTTTAAGCAAATTAGAAAATAATGTAGCATATGTAACTGGTAACTGGGGAGTTTTGGGGGACCCACGACAATGCAACGTAGTGCGTCTGGAAAAATTGTAACCTAAGCACCCCCAGCTGCTGTCAGCAGTCCATCTCGTAGGCCCTTTTCTCCAGGACGCCACAAACTTTTCGGCTCAGATGAGTTCCTTCTCCGCAAACCTGTCATTCACGACCGTCTGTATATACGTCCTCGTTGTTTTACAATACACAACTTTGATTGGCATGGCCTTCTCTCGTAGTTAATCATCAGTGTCTTACAAGAACACTTTGAGAGCTGTTTATTTGTTTCCCATCTCTGACGGAAATGCATATTGTTGGCACGGCTGTCAAATCAAGATGTCAATCAATCAAATCAAGACATTGCTTTATTGCAAATATCCACTGTTTGTCACTTTGTATTTGGGTTATCACTCTGCCATTATTTTCTGTTGGCTTGCTGTGTGATGGAAAATTACACAATGCCAGCAAATGACCTTCATCAACTTGCTGAATTACTTTGATGCTTGCAGCAACACAATTCCTGCGAACACGGTATTCCCCCGACAGTCTCTGCAGGCATCGTTTTCATCTCCGAGCTGTGAAAGAGAAAAAATACACTCCGAGGGCTGAAAGACAGCAAAGATTCTTGCACTGTTGGACTTGGATTACCTCTGGGAACCACCACGCGGCTTCGTGATGTATTGAAGGGCTTGCGCTAAAGATGTGTAATCGGAGGTTCCATTTCTTGACCTGGCGGGAGGAGGAAGAGGAGGAGGAGGATGTGATTTAAAGCGCGACAGGCTGTTCAAACTTCTCGGGCGCGTTGATGGTGTTTGTAACAACGGCTGCATCAACAGGGTTAAGGGGAGTGGAGAGGGGAGCCGTAGGCGCCAGGATGCCAGCCAGAAATCTATGCATCAACCAAGTCTCTTCTGTTTGTCTTGGCCTGGCTATGCTTACCCTCTGCTTTTCTCATTATCTTGTATTTACCCCTGGATTTCCCCTCTCCCCCTCTCTCTCCTTCCCACTCATTTTCATTCTCTCTCTCTCTCACATTTTATCTCTCACGGTCTCTACATCTCTATCTTTATCTCTTCACTCTCTCTCTCCTCATTTCTCGCTGTCTCTATATATCTCTTTATTTTTTCGTTCTATCTCTATCTATCTTTCTGACTATCTTCATCTATCTATCTATCTATCTGTCTGTCTTTCTATCTATCTATCTATCTTTCTATCTATCTATCTATCTTTCTATCTCTTATACCTCTACCTCTATTTCAATATCTCTCTCTCTCTCTCTCTATGCTGCTTTATATATCTTGTCTCCATCTACTTCTCTAATCTGGTCTCTCTCTGACATCCTCAATCACGTCATTTCATTCCTCTCCATCTCTCTCCCTTCTTCTATATATCATCTGTCTTTCTGTCTCTTGCCGAAGAAATGCCACTTATACTGTCTGCCACTCTCCCTAACTCATTTCTCAGCACACTGATGAAAAGAGATGTTCAAACACAGCCTGTCCAGGCCACATGTTCTCTTTTACATATTAATCTTTCCTTTACATTATTTAAGTATCAAAACAAACAGACACACATACATGCACACACGCACACACACACAGTCACTTCAGATATATGTATATGTATATATATATATATATATATATATATATATATATATATATATATATATAATAAAGTCACAACAGAGGAATGCAGGAAATATTGGCTATTAATGCATTTCCTGCATTCCTCTGTTGTGACGTCATTATTGCTATTTCTAGTACTGCCAATACGCGGAACAACTGCAATATACATATGTATATATATATATATATATATATATATATATTATTAGCATATACACAGTCACTTCAGATAAATATTCAAAATATATATTAGCACACACACAGTCATTTCATACGCATTTTCTTTCTTTTTTTAATCTGTTCACAGACCTGGCTTTTCTGTTTCTAACTTGCTTCCCGTTGAGTATTTTTGTCACCAGCTTCATTTCAAGTTGGTATGAAGGGATTTTCCCTGTTGTGGGGGGAAAAACAATGATACATTCCTCTCCAGGGACTTTTCCTTGTATTAGGTGACTCAACCAATTACAGTGATTCATACCACGGCATGGGCTCCTGGTTCCGCTGAGATGATTGAGTGTAAAATGATTCCCGAACACTTCAGAATCCCAGTTTTGCAATTACTAAGGTAAACTTGCCTTGGGATTAAAGGACAAGTCCACCTTCATATACATAAGGATTGAGAGAATGCAGCAATATTAGTAGAACACATCAGTGAAAGTTTGAGGAAAATTGGACAATCTGTTCAAAAGTTACGAAAATTTTAAGTATCTGCGCAGTCACTGCTGGAAGAGAAGACTACTACAGTATATGATGTCACATGCGTACAACTATAAGGAAAATAAAAAGAGAATTTCACAAAACTTTGCTTTTTGAATAAAGTGCACAGTTCTTTGACTTGCTACTGACATATGTTAAGGGTAATATTATTCTCCCTGCCTTCTGAAAGAGAGAAGTCGAGTGTTCTTTTGTTATGGGAGAAAAATGGAAAAATGTTGAATTTTCTTTGTTCTTTCTTTATATCGTTGTACTCATGTGACATCACAAGCTATAGTAGTCTTTTCATCCAGCAGTGACTGAGCAGAAACTTCAAAACTTCATAACTTTTTAACAGATTGTCCAATTTTGCTCAAACTTTCACTGTTGTGTTCTACTAATATTGCTGCATTCACTCAACCCACATGTCTATGAAGGTGAACTTGTCCTTTAATCAATTTCTTAACAGTATCCACCTACCGTCCTGTGAAAAGTTTGCTTCCCTTAAAAACTTTTTTTCATCAAAAGGTTATTTCCTTTTTTTGCAATGTTGTTGTGAAAAGTACAGAGATGCCATGGAGAGGAATCAAGCGGTCTGTAGATGTAAGTTCTGCTATGCAGAGTTTAAGCTGGAAATTTTACCTCAAAAATATTCAGAAAAGACAGGTATATTCACTCTGAATCATATTGAGTTGTAAACTGATTTGTTTTAGTGTGCAGACAGACTTTGTTTCATGTTTTTATTTGAACTTAAATCATGGAAAACATGTCATTGGTGAGATTAAGAGCTTCATGATTTTTATAACTTTCCTTCAAAATATCTACACTCCCATTTCACTTCTATTCTGTTTAATTTACTCTATCGTATTTTCAAGAAAATGAGATATGTGATCATCTGTAAAACATATACAGTTTATATAATGATTATACAGAGCAGGCAACTATAATTTTCTACTATCTCTAGTAAGCTTCTTTTTTCTTTTTTCATCAAAAGTACGAAAAAGTTTTGAAGATGAAAAATAAGTTGTTGTCTTTTTCTGGAAATAGATTGAGTGCCTTTAACATATGTTTCCTTTTGTGTTCTTGTGTGCATCAGCATGTTTTATGGAACTAAGATTTTGGTAGTCCTGGTTATGCATTTAGGAAAAACAATAACGACATGCAAAATACACCGAGTAGAAGCTGCAATATGTAAGATTTTGCTGTTATTATGTTCCCTCAATGTCAAGGGACTACCAAATAAAAACATTTGAATGTGAATGTCAAATCCCACTTGTGAATTTCATTCCTTTTAATCTGTTGCCTCAAGTTTAATCTTCAACTAAAATCTTGTTCATCATTCTTTGATCTTATGTATGCTTCAAATATTTCTGCCTATCATGCTCTTTTGACTGTCTCGCAATGTTGGGACCTTCAAGAACACATGGATTTGTGCTCAGATATCCCATGATTAATCAACCCAGTTTTTGTAGCGATGAAGACACATTCAGTCCGCCTCATTTGGAGTGCGCGGTTTAATCTTTGAACAATAAGAAAATGAGCTCCGTGCTTTGGCTCCCTTGGAATTTTCAGAGCACATATTTGGAAAGCTTGATCGAGATTAACGCTGCCCTCCCGCGTGTGAGCGGGCAAAAAACATTCATCGTCTGGCTGTCTGCTACCTGGTTAATGATTGATGTTTTATTGATGATGATGATGATTAAACTGTAATTTGCTGGCTGGCAATTATTATGAGCTGTGGCCTGTTACGGCAACATCTCGTGTGGGTCTCTCGTCTTGCGCCGGAGCACATTTTTCACTTTCATGTCATGTCGTCTGGACCTAGGATCCTCGTCTGCCGAAAGTTGCAATATCTTACATCTTCAGCAAGCCAGCATCGTAGCACCCATCATTTCTTACACCACACGCAAGAAGCTAAATATTATTGAGCAATCTATTTTCCCCTGCCTTTTGAATACCTAACTACCCAGTCAATCACATTGGACAAATAAAGATGAAAAGAGCGATAAAGTTAATGTATAGACACAATCCCCCATGGCAGGCTTTGCACATTTTTGTTTTTAATGGCCATTAATACTTTATGCCCTGATTTGACAGGGCTAGCTACATATTTTATGATCCTGTGTTAAATAAAACTCACAATTTTTGCTGTCTTGAATTTATCTAGCACATTTTCTAAACATTGATTTGCCATTCACAATGATTTCATTTTTATAAGTGGAGAACTGATACAAACTGAAAATTAAACTAACTACAAGGTCATCTACTCTGAAATGTGACAATCTATACATTTTTTCTCCATATATTTTCTTTATTAATCTTTTATTGTTTTTCTCTTTATCTTTTCAAATAAAGACATATTTTTCAGTCGTCTACTTTCCTCTGAGCTAGGTGTTGCGACTTGTTTCTGTGCACTTCTCTTATTGCACATTTATCACGTCTATGGTGGTGATCATGGGGGGGGGGGGGGGATATATGAAACTTTGAGATCAGAATTTACCCACTACGTCCACACATTCCCTGTGTAGCAAAGTTGATATTCTTACAGATGAAGGTAGCAACAAAATGAAATGTATAGTGTCTGTCATTGGTTGTAGTTGCTTGACCAAACTTTTTGAATGCGGCGACCTATTGCAGGTCAACGGACTATCATTGACAGGGGACCACTAGAATCATGTGATAATGGGTGCGGACATGTGAACATTGGAAGCTGTGAAAGTCCTTGTCGTATAAATGTCAGAGTGACAAGGCACTGTTAGGTCGGTAATCAGGGATATGCATTTTGTTATATGAGGCATGCAAGTTGTCCAGTCACTGGCATATAAAACAGACCCACCCCCCCAAAAAAAAAAACAAAAAAAAAACAAAAAAAAACACACACACTAAAAAATAATAACAACAACGAAAAACTAACTGTTCAGGCATTGATGCCCTGTGGCTGTCCTTTGCAGTGGCAAGTTTACATTGTTGAACTTTATGGTACAGTGTACATCGTACTCTACATTCAGATAGAGTTGCAGTATTTAGGAAGAGTTGCAGAATTATGCTGGGAAAAGTGCAAATTGACGAATGCAAGTTCCAAACCTTTGACTGAGTGGCATCAATGTAGAAAATGATCATTCAAATACGGGAAACATCGCCTTGGGGGAAACTGTGCTTGTGCTGTTAATTGCCATGACTTTAAACATTGATTGTGCCATGACATGACAAAATCTAAACCGACTTCTTCACAGTACATTAGCATTTGCAGGGGAGAGCTATCTTTTAAGAGTCTGATCCTTGTAAAATCTGAAGAATTTGGAATGAATCCATTGGAAGAGAAATTTTGTGTTTGATTCTGCTCTAATTGTTTTGCATATATACTCTTTTTTTGTCTTGCTTTCTTTTGAAGATGGTAGGATTTATTGCCCGCACTTCATATTATGTAGGTGTGAAACAGATCCCCAGGGTAAAACCTCTGTTATGTGTGACAGACAGGTTCGTAAATGTGAACACACCCATATCGCTCTCTGCCATCTCCCATTGCGACATCACACGTGTCCAGGTGCCCTTTCGGGTTTGAAACGTAATGCATCTGATTCCCGCTGACAGCGAGGAGGGATAAACATCAGTCGTAAAATGTCAGCCGGGGAAGAGAAGTGCAGACGGCAGCTTGCCAAAGTGTCACACACATCTCCTTTTCGTTTTTTGCCACCACCTCAAACCTGTTGCTCGGTACTTGATGTTGTTGTTGTTGTTTTTTTTTGGGGGGGGGGGCAGGGAGGGGGGGAGGCCAGAGGGGATGAGGACACGGTGGGGGCGTTGGGGGAGAAGGCTATCTCAGTCACATGAATGTGAGGAACATGTGTGCTAGTAGGTCACATTTTGCCTGTCTTACATCTAGCTCCTTTGCTTGTCTGCTTACTTCAGTTTTCTTGTTATTGTTTTTGTGTGTGTATTATCATGTTATCCTTCTGACTTCAACTCTGTATCTGAATGTTTGACCTCTTCATTTCATGCCTGCCTGAACTTTCTCCCTATTTCTTCACTGTAACATCTGAGGTGTTTAGTTCAATGCCTCTTCTCTTGTATGTTGAGACTGTAGGCCGATTGCTTTATTTTTTTGTGTGTGTATTTGTATGGTTGTGATGCTCTCTCTTTCTCCCTGTCTGTCTGTCTGTATGGCTGTCAGTTTGTGTCTTTGTTTCTCGCTCTCTCTAAAATCATTTTTTTTTTCTGTCTGTGGGTCTGGTTGCACAATCATTTATTTTCCTATCATACGCACTTTTACTGCCTATATTTCCATAGGTCTATATATCTAGCCATCTATTTAGCTATCAATTTCTATCTGTCTATATATCCTCTATATATCCATCTATCTATCTCTCCAACCATCCAGCTCATTTCTCTACTCGTTAGGTTCAGTCATTCTATTCTTAAAAATGTATCAAATGTGAAATGAACACAAATCTGCTTTCAAAAGTTCTGTTTTCCCTAGTATCCTTTTCTGTAATCTGTACTCCTTTTTCTGTCTCTTTCTATCAGTCTGTCCTTCTATCAGTCTATCCTTCTATCTGTCTATCTAAATATCTACAGATTAGAAACATTGTTCCAAGTTGAGCTGCCCATTCTTTCTTGTCTTTCTAGAGCAGGATTCAAGGTTTAAGGGTTGCCTACGATGTACTGTAATACTTGAGCTTCATGCGGAATAAATTAGCAATCTACAGTGAGGGCCAAAAAGTCACTGGAGAGTGATAGCTATTCAAAACAATCATCACCATCAATGTTCTTGTCAAAGTACATCATTCATACTTTATGTTGATCAGAGACAATGTCCTCATTGATGACTATTAGTGATAAAAATTTACTCTCATCTGGATTTGCTTTCTTTTGCTGGGAGTCTCATGATGTAAAAACGTTTAATCTTGGTATAATATTTCTCTGCTCGCTGATTTCATCAAGAGTCATTAACTCAAATGGAGACATCATAACAGCCTATAAAAAAAAAGATGAAAAGCATCATTAAAGAGGTTGGCATGCAGTACATCGATCACTGATACGGGAAGCAAGGAAAGCGACAATTTGTGATACCCATCTTATAATGTACGAAGTGACCTTGCCACAAGTTTTCCGCGCCATTGAATCACCCTATAATGGCTTCTGCATGACTTGCGACGTCAGTCTTGCGAGCTTCATTCACTGGCCCATCCTGAGGGGTTATCCTACTCTACTCACCTTTTGGGCAGTCGTCGAAATCCACTCCGTGTTTCTACTCTGTCTTGATAGTCTGTATCTCTGAGTCGTAACATGATGCTGTTCTCATCATCGCATTGTCTGTTGTAATGATTGCATTTTGTTCATCTGAGGTTACTTCATGAGTGTATCAACCTTTGGGTAATCACTGTAAAACCATTTTCGCTTTCAGGAGTACGTGGCCTCACATCTCAAAATCCACAAGAGGTCCTCCAAGTCTAATGTTTTCCGTAGATCTGGAAGTTCATGTTATGATTGAACTATGTTGATTTCAAATATTTGGTATTTTTCTGAAGGAATAGTTGTTTTTTTCATAAAATCTCAAGTTTGCAAGCATGAAATTATGCAAAAGCACATTTTTTTTTTTTAAATCACAGTGTTTTGCAGACTCTAATTTGTCCAGTTTAATTTGTTTCCCCCATTGTCCTTCTGTAATATACCTGTGAATGTGTAACTGAAAACCTGAGAAATGATTTCCAAATGGCAGCAAATGCATTGTGTAATTACCATGCATGTCAAATTAGACTGTCAGCTCAAGTTTGGGATAAACTAATAATCCTTTCATAATGGTTGCTATAATTGCACTCCAATAGACCCTGAACTTCAAAGCCATTTGTCTCAAAATAGACTCTCCCATGAAATAAATTTCCTCTTTTTTTTTAATGCATTTATTTTGATCATAGATCATCCCTTCCTACTTTGTACGTGTGCAAACTCGTGCTACAAGTGTGCAACAGCATGTTCAAAGGGGCTATTGTCAGTGATTGCAATAATTATTTGATACCAAATGTGCGGCCAGTAAAAATAACGCACAGCCCACAGCCAGTAATGACTGCAGAGTTCTCCCAATCTGCTTCAGTATGTATATTGTTGATATTGCATATAATAGTTGGGATTTTGTTTGTGTTGATGATCTCAACAATTGAAGAAAACAACCAAGTTTTTTTTTCTTTTTTTTATATTCCTTCAATGTTCACGTTTGTTGCCATGCAACATGGTGACAGGTATTATCTCGTGACGTTCATGAAGAGTTGGGAATATTTACGTAATCGTTGTCTGGCTTAATGAATTGTACTCAACCTTTTTTGGGGGTCAAAAATTACATCATAGACATAAGCAAACTGACCTAGGGACTTATTGAATATGGCCCCCAGAGATCTTCTGGGAAGTCATGCATATTTGATGGATTGATTGCAAATTATCGATACATCTTGTGGAGCAAGGTTTTTATGGACGGGGAGACAAAGGAAAATAAATACGGGTGATAGGTGATGGGAGCTGGCATTGGGTTTGCACCAAAAGGCGCAAGCTGTCGTTAAAGGAGCGTGCACGTTGAGTGAGCACTCGTGTTAATTGGGAAGATCGATCTGGGCTGCAAGCGAAGAAAAAGAGAGAGAAAAAAAACTGGAAGTCTCCTCAAAGTGCTGTCGGAAAAGAAAATTGATTTGCCCCAATGAATATTGCCCGGGAAGGTTCGATGATCAATTGTAGCGCAATATTCATTGGTGCTGGCTGGAGTGAGTGACTCAGAACATCCGTTTTTGACCCATCCAATACTGTGCTTTCATAACCACCCAAAACTCAAGTCCCTCTGTATATCTTTGTAGTTCACACAAATTGAAATTAACTGAACTCACTCTTAACATAGAAAATCAAGTTTTCAGTTTCAGTAAGTTTTATTTCTCCATTTGTATAAAAGAAAAAAAAATGTATGACAATATGAAATATATTCACAAGTTGTGGAAACGTAAACAAGAGTTCTCATTACAAATATATAATCATGTGAATAATACATATTTTTCATTACAAATCTGTAAGTATACAGGTGGAGGAGACTGTTATCAATAGGCAAATCACTTGACTTGGACGACAGCCTCTAAACGTCATGGCTTGTAATAATTCTATTTTTGTTTTCAAGTTTTCACATTGGGCAGTTTTTGAGCAATTCCAGAAGAAGCGATGATAATCACTTACATTGTATGTAAAGTGGTTTTGTATGAAAGTGTAAGCAGTTGATTACTGTAAAAACGAGGAATGTTCACGAGCATTCTAATTTCGCAAATATCACGAGAGCCAAGATTTGTGAAATTAATATGCATGTGAAAGTTCTTGTCGTACACAATGTGCGTCGAATGATAGTGGCAACTCGTGAAAATTCCATGCCGCGAAAAAGACCGTCTGCTCCAATACGCGAAAATGTCATGCCGCGAAAATATCGTGTTTTACAGTAACCAGACGCCTATCTGATACAATCCTATACAAATTAATTGGTATACAAACAAAACTGCTAAAAATTTCATTGAGTCAACACGTCAATATTTTCACTTTAGAAAAAAAAAGTTCCGCCTATCTTCATGGTAGTTTGTGCTTCTTTGATTTTATTGCTAGAGACAAGTAGGTTGACAGTCCAAGAACTTGCTAGATGATAGCAACTCTCCATCATCATGTAAAAGACTTTGTTTATTTGTTTTTCTCTCCATATTTGCTACTTTAAACAGATATATGATGACGTATTGGCTAAAGATGTATGACGTCTCCGTTAGTCTGACCCTCCATAATTTGGTGGGACTTACATGACACGTCATGCATTTGGACACATCACACGCGATGTTGCAGCTTTGCTCTGCTGCAATCATGTCTTGAAATATGACGTGTACGGAAATCTCAGCCATGGTTACTGCCGAGGATCCTTCTGTGCTGACGTCCATTCCAAACTCGACTGCTCTCTGAAGAAAACAGAGACTTATCAGAAAAAGCGACAACAGATCAAATGTAAATTGATTGAAAGGAGTTTTTGTGAGGAGGTGCACTGCCTTGTGTCACAAATATTTTTGCAATCTAACGGTATGTTTCGAGGCGACTTCTTTCTAGGTTGTTGTTTGTTTGTTTTTTCATAACATTTCAATGTGTCTAGATACTCGGGAAATTAATTTGTTATCAAAGACGATTCTTAGTGGTAGACCTGGCAATTTATGCAACTCAGCTGCAGTTTTGTAAAAAGGAACTCTTTATTATATTTCTTTACAGCTACTTCACTAAAAACATCTGAATGTGCATTCAACTTTCTATTATTCGTCAGATTTAGTTAAGTTTTAATTTGTCTGAGAAATGAGATGGTATCAAACATTAAGAGATTGATTGCTATGCATACTCCACTGACGTGCTTCTGAATTTATATCATTGCATGTTTGATAGAATGATATCTATATATGAAAATTCCAATATTTTTGCATGATTGCTGTTGCATATCACTGTCTCGACAAGACTTTAAGTTATAGAGATGTAACGACAACGAATAAAAAAAAATAATATGTTGAAAATATACAACAAGTTAAAGATAAATTATGATTTACATTTGTATCATATGAAATATGAGCATGTGGCATTTAGTATAATTCCTGGAAAATAAACTTCACAAAACACAATGATGCGAATCAACGCTGGACTGTCATGGGCAGCGGTTTAGGAGATTTCAGGAGTCTCGTTTAATCTCTCATAGGCTGCGACAAGACATGGCTGGAAGCCCTCGCTGCAATTTCGTTCGGGCCGTGTTTGCTCAGTCAAAGAGCTAATAATTGTCACATGACTTGTCATCAATCAGAAAATTTCCTCGACTGACGAGAGAGAAGAACAAGAGAAGCAACCACCTCAATATCTTTCTCTTTTATTTCAAGTCCTGCATCACTACTTTTCTATCCCTGATAAATTACAGTCATCCATCCCCATCTTTTCCTTGGGGGCTTTTCTCTGAATATCACGACAAGCTACTTGTGTTTGTTCTCTTGTTCTCTTTATTTTCCTGTCGCCACGACTGGCTCTAATCTGATTAAATCGTCATTTGTTCTGGACGTTAGATCTCTGGTTGGGCATGAAAATAACATGACATGCGTCATAGTCAATATGAGCATATTTCACAATTCTCTCGGGTTGCAGAACGTAATACGAAAGGTTAATGGCCTGCTGTTCAGAGGAGATGAGACGAAAAAAACAAGCCGAGTTTTGTTTTTCTTGTATTTTCCTCCAATTGAAAGTGTGATGGAGACTATGTTTATTTGTTGTATGACTGTATCGAAAATTGTCGATCGTGGTGCACTATTTTTGCAAACGTAGACTGATGCTGTGACTTCTTCCTAGAGACAGCCATTTTTTTCATTGGTGGAATTGAGTTTTAGTGCTTTTTAGTCTCTTCTTGATTGTTTTCTTCTGTTTAAAAAAAAATTTTAAAAAGTGTGCAACTGTGACAGAACTATCAAACTTGAATATGTACATGCAATTGGCATTTGTGGATAAGTTTTGTTTTTCATCTTGTTTTAATCAAAGCATGATACTTTAAAGGTGCATGGTCTCGGCGTTTTAGTCAAATGCATACGCGGGCGCATGGCGCAAGTTTCCTATAGAGACCTACGCTATCGACTCCTCTTTAGCGCCTACGCTGTGGCCCACTTCCCCGAGTCCGAAGAAGTCCGATTCACTGTAGTCAGTGGTCGGATCACAGTTCAACTCATGATTTGGCTGAGGGGGATGACAGCTTTAGCAAACTTCTTTTATGATGTCATAATAACAAGCACATATGCACGCACCCTGGCATTACTACGAGACTGCGCGATGCGCAGAGAAGACAACGAAGGCAATGTTACTTAGCAACACCTACGCACTTTACTCTTTATGACAGCTCAACTTTGGTTATCTTCGTATCAATGCTGATGGTAATTGCCAGTATCATCAACAGCACCCTGTACACTACCGAACTATGCACCTTTAAGTATTGCTCATGCTAGAGCATATCTGCACATAAAAAGTTACTATGATAAGGTATCACTTGATGTTTGCCCCAGTAGTAGCTGTTGGAAGAAGGACTAAGCAGGTTCTGTAGATAAAGTGTAGGCATGGCATTGGTGGAATTTGCCTCTTCGCTAGTGCACTATCATTTGTTCATCTTTCTAATGATCAGATTCTAGGTCTGGAGACTGCTACAGGGCACTCTAAGGAAGCACTACAAGAATTGAGGTGGCTACCCAGATTGCCACATCAAGCCCAAATCAGATTGAATGAGAACCCCAAATATAAATTGAAAGAATCGCATATCATGCATCATCCCACATGCTATCACTAACGAGCAGTTATGAAACAGAAGAGTATATTTCACTTCCCATCTCATCTTTGTTTATTCTGTCAAAAGAGAAGTCCTAGTTTAAAAGATCTATTCTAAATGTTATCGATTATCAAATTATGCAATATCCTCGTAGTCAGAATTACTGGGTATTATTACATGTACTAGTATACAATTAAACTATGTGCAGTGATACAATGTGACAGTGACTGTGTAGTGAATCGTTTAAAGGGATCGTACAGTTTTGGTTGAGACCTAATTCCAGGTTTCTAACATTTTTTGGTGAAATAATGAGAGACCTCTTATTGAAATATGAAAGAGCACATAATTCTATGAGGAATTCAATGTTCATTTGATGAAAATTGGTTTTGAAATGGCTGAGATATCCAAGAAAGAGCAATTCTAATGAAGTGTGGGACCCACATTTTATTACGATCGCTTTGTTTTACTTTGTTTTTGGATGTTTCAGTCATTCCAAACCCGATCTACATCAAATAAACTTTCAATTCTTTTTGAAATGGTATGCTCTGTACTATATCATAAGTGTTTTCTTGGTATCTCACAAAAAGTTAAAAGCCCAATTCTCATCTCCACCAAGACTGTACCATCCCTTTAAATGTATGCCATAAGTTCTTCAAATAGAGAACATTACGATGGTATGATGGGGTGGTAAACCAATCATGTTTTGACAGAAATTCATTTCATGAGTACATGTTTATGGTAGCAGCCTAATTCTAGCATTGTAGCATTCGCTTTTCAAACCCAAGAGGTACAAGGTGATATTGCATGGGAAAGTGTGTTACTAAAGTAGATACTTTGACATTATGTCACAGAGCATTAAACTTTGAACATGTTTACCAGCCTGCATGGAGATCTTAGCAAGAATATGTTGGAAAAAAATGTTATTAGCAAATTTAAAACAACAAAAATGTAGTGATTCCTTCACAAATGTGTATGTACAGTGTAAATGTATATTTATTTGTAGATGTGTACATGTACAAAATGTACAAAAAAGGCATATGTTCATACGTACATATGAACATATATCATAGGTATACAGATGAAGAGTTTGTTTGCAAAAACCGATAAGTCCATATTTGTCAAATGGAGATATTTGCGATTAAAGGTCAAGAAAAATAAAGAGAATTATAAGAAAATTTTTGCTTCTTTTGACCATAACTTCAAAAAAATACCTTTATATGTAGTGACCAATATATCATTTAAAAGGTATTATTTTGTACTTTATGACAGAGACCGTACTTCAAAATCTTCAAAAATGGACTTGTCGGTTTTTGCAAACAAACTCTTCAGATATTTGTAGTTGCTGATTTGTATGTTATTGAAGACTTACTTCTTGGTATATGTTTCATTTGAGTTATACATGTATATATTTTTTTTCGTGCCAGTTCAATATGATTGAACTCAGAAGAAGTAACTTCACCATTTTCAGTTGTGTTTTTTAAAAGCTTATTTCCATATACATTTGCAGTCATTATAATAACAGATTGTGCATATGGTCTTATTCACCCAGGGTAGGTACTTCAGTGCAAATGTTGGTCTTTTTTCTTTGTTTATTTTTCGTGTTTTACCCTAGCATTGGCGGGGACCCTTCTATACTCCAGGGACCTACGTACATGTCATGTGAACTTTTGTGCATATTTTGTGCATTTTGCAAGAATGAATAAATCCCAGAGCACTGAAAGTTAAAACCAAAAAAATGCAAAAAACAAAGATAAGCAAACAAACCAGCAACAGAGAAAGCAGTGTGTACCCATTACTGCACATTAATGGCGAATGATCAATCAAATTGCTCTTATGTTTGTTTGTTTGTTGCAGACTCTGGCAATTAGGGAGTCCTTCTTGCGTGTTTGGCGGAGAGGGCACCAAGCTGGCGACGGTGTTCGCGAGTTCGGTGATCAAGACTTCAACCTGGAAGGTGGTGAGTGCAGCGTTGGGTGAGTGAGAAATTAACAATTGCAATCACATTCCTCCATTCTTACTAGGCGAATAAGAGAGCAAACGACTGCAGTACTCCACATGACTCCTGTTGGTTGACTTCAATTCAATTTATTCGGCACAAAATAAATCAAAAGTACATTATGTACACAGTAAAAACAAAAACAATGTGTATAAACATACATGCACATAGTTTGGAAATTAATGCCGGGACCCCTTTGAAGCATCTGGTGCTTGTTGTTGGGGCCCAAAACAGAATTATACAAAATACAGTTGCTAAATAGCATATTGTGCAAAAATTAAAATTAAAAAAAAATATATATATACAAAAAAATACTTATCAGCCCTATACTATGCACACACACACACACACACTTAAATTTGTATAATTTATCTTCCTTGTATGAGTTCATAACCTGCTGGTTGGTTTTTTTTAAAGCTTTTTCTGTGGTGTCTAATATTGTAGATCCAAGAGAAATTGTAAAAATTCAAATGGACAATGAATTCATGACATTTCAATTCCATCCGACTAGAGAATATTTAGCAAACTGTGGAAACACATTATTAATACCCCATTCCACTGAGAATTCTTATCATCAGTCACTCATCGGAAGCTAAGGACGAGATTGTTGCTTCTGGCCACCCACGGAAGTGTATCGGATCGCAATCTGATGAATCCGACTTGGTTGGTGGAGTATCAGGTGAGTGTCAGACATGATCCTCATCGCAGACAATCTTGCCTCGTCAGACCACCGCCCAACATGTTTGACACTGACCTGATAGTTGACCAACACAAGTCGGATCCATTATTGGACTGTGATCTGATACACTTCGATGGGTGGCCGGAAGCGATAAAGTTAGCTTCCGATGAGTGACAGACGATAGAAAATCTCTGTGGAATGGGGGTATTAAGGTTGAATTGCAGATAGGTGTGTGTATAACAAAGTGTACGAAATACATGCGACAAACTCAATTGCAAATCCCCCAATTCTCACTTCTATGATCTGCACTGGCTTCCAGTATGTCAGAGAATTTGATTTAAGCTCCTTCTCATCATGTATAAAGCACTATATGACTTAGCCCCCATCTATCTCATTTCGAACAAGTTTGCCTTATTATACATAGATGGATTGAGAGAATGCAGTAGTATCAGTAGAACGCATCAGTGAAAGTTTGAGGAAAATCAGACGATACCTTCAAAAGTTATGATTTTTTTGAAGTTTCAGTGCCGCTATTTCTGGATGAGAAGACTGCTGCAGCTTGTGATGTCACATATCTTGTACGTAGAGTAATACAAAGAAAATGTAAAGAAATCTCAACATATTTGTACTTTTCTCACGGAGCATTTGATTCGATTCTCCCAGAAGGTGGAGGAATAATATCAACCATACTAACAAGTCAAGATAATGTGTACTTTAAAAAAACAATGAAGTTTTGTGGAACTTGCTTTTGTCTCCAGCATAAAATCAGACCCCTCCCTTAGTAAACATGTGTACTGTATAAGCTGTTCACGTACAGATATTTTCGCGAATAAGGAGATCATGCACATTTTAGTGAGATGTTATTTTCATGATTTGACACCAAGGCTATCGTAAATCCAATATTAGCCTAGTGTATAGTGACATTTTCATGTGTTGTTCAATTCACGGTCTAGCAGTGATTGGCAAAATTTGCAAAAATTAAACCCTCTCAAAGATAACAGCTTACAGTGTTTCTCTTTGAGCATTGGTAGAGATGGAACAGAAAAGAGTGAAGGGGTGGGGGGGGGGGGGAGGGACTTGAGATAGAAGCACCTGCTTACCTGGGAAAGCGCCCTCGGCGAGGTTACAGCACGAGGTCATTGACATGCCAGGACCCAGATATACGCAGTTCTCTGCAATGGCTAATAGGAGGGGCAAGTGGGGGGGGGGGGGGGGGGGGGGGGGGGTAAGGAGGATCCCTCCACACCTTCTTGAAAGCTTGCCACTTTGCAGCGCATGAAAGGGTAGCAGCTGTGTTCCAGAGTTGTTAAGATGTTTAAGTGTCCGTTAAATGGCCGGCAGCAGTCACAAAATGAAGACGAAGAAAAGAATAGGGGAAAAATTATGTTAGAAATTGACTAAGTGCAATAGACTAATTATCTTGCATGAAGAGTTTTCTGATGATGTGTGGCAAGCATTCAGCTGTTGAAGCAATTATGAGAAATATCAAAGCATTGGGGGGGGGGGATGTGAAAGAACAGCCATCATAGTAACACAAACAAACATCCACTGTAGAAGAATAGGGGCTGTATATGCCATATATGTAGTGAGTTTAGTTCATTATAAATAGGGACTTTCCAAAAGTTTTATGAGTGGTTAAATTTGCAATCATTGGTGTTGTACAGAATGGAGAAATGTATGAGTGCACATTACATTCACATTGGGACTAGAGGCATTATTTTTGCATGTCTTTAAATTCACGAATAGCACCTGACTCACAAAATTTATGAAAAGAAAAACCTCATGAAATGTTTGGAGTATGCAATATTCTATTGTTCTGTTCTGGATGGTCTGACTGTTTGTCTATTCCTTGTTTGTTTGTTTGTTTGTTTTTCATCTGGCATATCTTTTTTTAACTCCCTCGCATCTGATTAGCATTTTTGGGGTGTTTTTTTTTTTTGGCTCTTTTTTCTGTGCTTTTATCTTTCTTGTTCATTATTCTATATTTTACTGATTTTTAAACTTTTGTATATATTCTCATATGCATGTTTATTCATCTTGAGCAGTTTTCCTTTCTCCTTTCTAGCTCTCTTTCTCTCTCTCTCTTCCATCTTTTCTATCTCTCCTGCTTTCCCTCTTTTTTTTTCTACCTACTTTTTTATCGCCCTCTTCAATTTTTACTCTCTCTATCTCTCTCTAACTTTTTCTCCAATTGCATCTGTCTTTCTCGCTCCCTCAGTCCGTTCAATTTTCTTTGTCAATGAACAGAGCTGTATTTTCTGCCTGCTGACGGCAGCCGTGTACTTTTGAAGCCAGAGTGTGAATTGATATGGAGTTCAGACAGTTTGATGGAAACTTGATACCGTTGCCTCTGGGAGGGATAAGAAAGCGTCACGTATCAATTTAAATGCATACAGCAGTGCGGCACATTTGTGTTTAATGTGCGCAACTTCCTGTTTTTCTCTCCCCATGGAAATGCTTTATCACCTGTCTAAAATGCACCGATTTATCTTGATTTTTTTTCTCCCCCCTCCCCTCCCATCGTCCATGTGAGCAATTTCGTAGCCACAGACAGTACCGTCGTGGGGAGAGATTCATGAGACAAAGTGTGAAGCACTTGGGGTATATATAATACAGCATGGAGCTTTTGCCATGTTTTCATTTGGTGCAGTCTCAAGGTATGATAAATTTTCCATTTACTCTATATGAATGCAGTGATGGAAAACAGATGGAAAGACAGTCGTGAATTTTATTCGTAACTGTATTCTATGTCAGCCTTTTATCTCAGTGTGAATGGTTTTATTCAAGGAAAACAGTCGCTTGACTATTTTTGAAGCCAGGTTGAGTATTCTCTTCTGTATGCAATATCTAGTGGTAACCATTTTATCATGCTGTACTTTATTTCCCATTCAAAGATTTCTCATACTTCATGCACTCTTAGAGAACTTGCAATCATTTTTTTTTTCTCGTCCATTTCATATCCAAAATCCTTCCATTTTGCCTTTTTCCCCCCTTGACTCTCCTTTATTAAGGTCTCGAAGACATGAAATGTATGAGAAAATGAAACAGGTGTTTTGAGAGCGCCGGGGGGAGCTAAATGAGATTACTCCAGATTCGAAGTGCTGGATGGGCCAATGGTGCACACTTTGATAATACCTGTTACCTGCTTCTTCTGAATGTGAGTTCATCAACACAAGTGGAGTCTCTGGCAAGAGAACACGCACGGGGGAGCTCCAAATTGGGTTTACCCCCCCTCCCCTTCTATAGCTTTTCACAAGTTTACTACAAAATGTTATCTGTCTCTATGGACACGTCTTTGTTACTATTTGTGAGTCGATTTGGCTGTCCTACTCAACATTTATATGAACACCTGCGTGAAAAACAGTACACATCGCTTGCTGCGTACTGCTTACACAAGGATGCCAGATTAAATTTTGTGGACACCAAACATGAGTTTGAGCACAGTGGCACAGTTTGTCCGCAAACTTCATTGTCAGTTATGGCCAGCATTCTGGCATCATGAGGATATTACTTGAATTAACAAACTTGTATACATGTAGTTGATAACCATTGCAGATATACTGAAAGCAATGGTAAACATAAATTATGCTTAACTCTTCATGTGCCATGGTGGAAACCCCCTTTGTGCCACATTATTCTGAGACACTAACGGTTTCATGCTTTGAGAGCACTATTCTGTTTTTCAAGTCTATGTAACTTCTATAGATTTCTGTTGATCTGGACAAATAGTGAGTAAAGTTGTAGAGAGAATGCCAAGCCTTGCTTTGATGTATTATTGTATGACAAATGTATGATTGTTTTTCTTTGAAATGACGAGTAGCTACATTACTGCAAAGGCGTAACTTTTGCACACAAAACAGTGACAGGAACTTAGAAATTACTCTCAAATCCAGTCAGAGAACACCTCTTGAAAATCAATCACTACATGAAATCCAAGCTGTATGTGAGAGGAACGGAAGCGCGAGAAACGCTTTCATTGTACCGCGGTATCCGCAGTATTTGGCTATTTATTGATCGGATTCGGCGGATTGTTGTATTTGAGCAGAATACTGTAAAACGAGGAATTTTCGCGTGCACTTTAATTTCGTGAATTTCGCGAGCGCCAAGATTCGCGAAATTAAAATGCACGCGAAAGTTCTTGTTTACACTGTATGCATTGACTGCCAGTGGCACTTTGCGAAAATTTCATGCCATGAAAAAGGCTGTCAGCTCCAATTCGCGAAAATTTCATGCTGCGAATATATCATGTTTTACAGTATGCGAAGTTGGCACGCCGTCGACTGAGTCGGACGTGCGAACGTGGCACATAAAGAGTTAAAGGGGAATTTACTCCAAATATATGTTTAGATTTTAGTGCATGCAGAAATACAAGTGGCACACAACAGTAAAGTTAAAGGAAAATTGAGGTGATCTGTTCATCATGCTGCTATTTCTGGATGAGAAGGCTATGACAATTTGTGACGTCAAAGGAGTGGAACAATATACACAAAATTCATGCATTTTCATTTTTCAAGCATAATGAAAAAGTACTTGACTTGCCTCCTTCAGAAGATGGGGGAATGATACTGTATTAACATGAACATATGTGCATGACCGTGCACCACAAAACAAACAAAGAGTCGCACCCCTTGATTTTAAGTGAGGACTCAAAAAAGGTGAAATGGTTCAACCAAGTCAATCTTGAGTTTTTCATATTTTTTGAAAGAGCTATCCTTCTTCTTCATTATTCTTCAGTTTGGTATCTTAACATGAATGGGAAAGTGTGTTTTTAACAGTTTTTCTTCAACCCTTTTTTGCGGAAGAGTAGAATGATCAGGTATGATTTAGAGGCCTCTTTTCATGTCTTGAAATCCTTTGCTCACTCTTCACTTTCAAGTCTAAAAACTTTTGAAAGGATAATGCTACTGCTTTGAAAGTTAGCACTAATCATGGGCAGAATGTGCTAATAGAACCTGCGTAATTTCAGCTTAATCTGATAATCACTTCACTGTTGTTGCTCCAGTGGTTTACATCCTGTGTTTTGTCCCTTTCATGGCACAGCTAGCACGGCTTGGTAAAGATTAAGCGCTTGAATAGACCGTGTACTTCAGAGCCTCTTTTCTCAGTTCACACTTTTCCAGAGTGTGTGCTTTCTTTCCAGCATTTAGGTAGGTTAGGGGAGTCCATTTGAATTGAGTTATTCATCATTTCAAAGCTTAGAGTCTGCTCTTTCAGAATCTGCCCTTAACTGAAAATCCACGTCTTGCGACTTTTTGTTGGTTTTGTGGTGCAAGGTCACATATGTCATTAACAGGTCAAGATAATGTGCACTTTTCTGTAAAGAATGATATTTTGTCAGATGCTCTTCACACTTCTTCATCAAAGTTGTACCATTGTGATGTCATACATATTCTTGTAGCCTTCCCATCTGGTGATGATGACACAGAGATCAATTACATTTCAAGAAATTCATAACTTTTGAAAATCCTGTCCAAATCACTTCAAACTTTACTGATGTGCTCCGCTAAATTGGTGCTCATTCATGCAATACAATAAAAAAACAACAACAGCAACAAATTCTCCCTCTTTTGCATTATACTTTTTAATGCACTTATGCCAAAAATCACACTTGGTAAGGAAGGTCTTATCACAGTCTTAGCTGGGTAATACTGGGACAGTGTCTGTGATTGAGATTTATGATTAGTGAATTGCATGTACTTAATCAAAATGCTGATGTTATATTGTTCATGTACGCAAATCTAGATAAATTGTACTCTTACATGTATTTGGCTGAAAGCAAGCACGAAAGGCGTTTTGTTTGTCTTTAAATCAATGGCCCAAGAGAACAATCGATCCACATTAACATCATATACCGTGCAGGATTACTTCTGTTTAATGTTTTAATGAATGCTCCTCTTAGTCAATTTGGCTGTGAGTTACCTCAGTTGGTAACGTGTCTGCTTCACATACCAAAGGACCCTGGTTCAATTCCCTGGTCCTACTTAGCAATATTGTGTGTAATCATACCATCCCCTCTAGTAAGAGGCAAAACACACTCTGTCCCTTGGATAGGAAATAAAATGGAGGTCCCATGTGTGAGAGAGATACAGCACATGCATGTAGAAGATCCCGCTTCATTTATTCATCACAAAGAGCAGGGTATTTAACCCGGTGAGGTGGTCCCGCTTTATATCCAACTGGACCCCATGGAAGACCAGCTATTGCAGCTGAATATGCACTATCCAGCCATCTTCTCAGATGGATATGAAACAAACAAACAAACAAACAAACTTGATTGAAAAATATGTTGGTTGAGTGTTCCCAATAGATCTGACGGGTGTGTACTGTGCCAACAATGCTTGTCTTAGGTAGATGTTAACCTAATGTCCATGTCAGAAGTCAACACGACATATCCATTCTTGCCTTCACTGCTTTCCTTCAACCGAGGTTGGAAAAACCCGTGGGCAGTGCACTTCTATCATGCGGCCAGTTGAGATATAATGTTCTAGTACCTTTGGAAGAGTTCTCTGGGTCCATCTTAGTCATACACAAAATCTGGATGAAATTTGCAAAGTGGGCTAAATGGTCTCATAAGTACTATCTTTGCCTGAAGAGATCTTTGTCATTTTTTCTCTTTTCCCCCATTATACGTGTCGAGTGACTCTTAACCTAGACTTTGCGAAAAGAAGACAAGTAAAAAGTCTGTTGGCATCAACATGGCTTCCTCCGTTCGTGGCTATTGAGGTATTAGTTCCTTCTTAGGACGATGCAGTACACTGTCAATAATCATTACATGTGGGAGTTGATCTGTGTTTTTTAGTTTCATTCAGCTAAGAGTGTATTCACATTGATTCTCTTACGTTGTAGCTATATCTGGTTTTGTCCTCTGTTTGTGGTTTGTTAGAGTGATTTGCATGGGGGGGGGGGGGGGGGGGGGAGGGGGGCTTTTCTTTGTGAACGTACATTGCAGTCACTCATTGTCAAGATTGTGTAAACCCCCATGCCTTTTCAGCTGGAAGTAATAACCACATTCTCTGTATGTCATTTCCGTACTTTTAGTCATGTTGCAACAGCGACCGGAAGTCTGTTTGACTCAAACATTGTCTGGATGTTTGTGCAAATGTATTTTTGGCTGTTGTGTTTTTTCATCTCTCCATTTTTGTCCACAGCCTTGAAAACTGTTAAGCAGAATTACACATACTTTGACCCGCACTGCCTTTATATATTAGTATTTATATAAGGATGCCAAAGTACAGGATTGATTTTTTTTTCAATATCAATTTTATTTTTGTATTTCTCGATGGAAAATACATAGAATATGAAAGAATATACTCATACAGAATGTCCAGCTTGGATATATACCAAAAAGAAAATGGAAACATAGTACATAGTGGTCAATGTGTCATTTTCAATCAAAGTAAAAGAATGCTAAAGAGGAATACAATGGAGCCTACTAAAAAGCATAACTTGCTGAGTGTAGTTCCCAACAAAAAGCCTAGTTTGAAGAACAGGATGAGGAGCGCAGGTACAACTAAAGACCAAAATAAAGAATAAACGATAAAAGAATGACTGCGAATACCCAGGGGTACAGAAGATTCTTCTCAAATACAATAAAATGAGAACAAGTAACCACATGCTACACACTATATAGCAGTTGCTCTAATAGCAGTTTTGACAGAGAAGTAATAATGTGAATGTGACATGATTTTATGGTTTTAATATTACAGCTTCCATTGAAACTACACAGGAAAATGTCGGAAAATGAAAGACATGTATAAACAATTCCTATATGTGATATACCAGCCAGCTGCAATGCAGCTGAATTGAATAGACAGAGAAAGAAAAAGATGAAAAGAGCCTTGTATTTGCATATCTATGAAACATATATACAGCCAGTAAGTACAATATGATAAACTTGATGTTATCATGTACCTTCAAGCTTCAGCCGAAACTGTCACTCAGTTGGGATGGGATAAGAAATCGAGTTAATACTAATATTGCTTTGAAGGCCATGATACTTATTGTAAATCAAGCCCGCCTTTTAAAATTCCAGATATCATTCAGGTATGAAAAAGCATTAGCAAGAGTATAATTTGAACCAAAAGAGTTAGTGGAAGGTGAATGTAAGTTAGACTTCATCGTATTGGGTTATGCAAAAGATGCTTTTATTAGTAGAAAGAAGTGGATTCAATCAGGTTTGACTGGTAGCTTGATTTACGAGCATATTGTGTGAAATGCTTCACTACCTTCAATGTAATTCCTTAACTTGGAAAAGCAAGGTTGCCCAGGAAGTTATAGTAGCTGAATTTATGAACAGCTTCAGAGAGTGCATCCTGCAGCACAATTCTTCACACACACACACAATTCTTCCAAAAAATGTCTGCTTCAGCAATAAATAAATAAAAATTAACAAACAAGCACCAAACTAGAAATTCTGCCAAGCAACAACATCAGCAACAAAAACATGTTGTTATAAGTTGGGATAAAAACAAGCCCCTCAAATCTGGCCAAAAAGAGGTGACCGGTCCAGTTTTCATGCCAGCTTGGAAAGGTCAAGCACCTTGGAGGTCACCGACCTGGATTTGGGCAACTCAATGAGAGGAGTCGGAATTGCAGCGGGGCGCGGGGGCAGCATACCTTCTTTCGCTTCTTCCGTCGCAAGTTCGTGCTCCATATACACTCAAATCTGCATCTATACCACTACGATAATGACGGTGCTTGTTCATTGTGGCGCAACTTCTTGTTTTATCCCGCCGATGCGGTCGTCGTCCTGACCCCGTTTGATTATTTGGATTTAATTAGGGCAAGCCGGGGAGCGCACAACGCAATTCTCACGCTGCACCAGCAGGGGAATATCAGTCGAAGTCCCTACGAAGACGTAGAGTGTGTGAATTAGTCACAGACCTCTTACTCAGCGGGAGCTCATACAACCTTTTGTAAGTGAGTGCTCACAAGTGAACTAGATGTAGATGTATTAAAAGTTACAAAATGTGTGACACAGGTAGTTATGGAAGCATGGGCATGATACTTGTTTTTGCAGGGTTGATCTACATGTAGGTCCTCTTGTACATGTATATCTATTAATTTTGAGGAATCCAGTTGCAAATGTGTGTGTGTGGTTTTTTTTTCTGTGTTCATGCAAGTTGCACATTTTATCAAGATGAAGCAGGGTATTTGTGTGCGTGTTATTTTATGTGAAAGATTAGGGGGAAAAAAAAGAAATGCAACAAAGTGCACCCACAAATACTTGTATGATTTACAGTTCACAGTAATGTACAATATGGCTAAATAATCTGAATGCCTGCTTTCAACAACACATATATGCACACACACACACATATGCACACACACACTCTCTCTCTTTCTCACTCACTTTACCTTGAATGCACACAGCAAGTTGTTACTACACTCTGGTGCCGATATGTTAATCCTACAGTGCCGGGTTTATTTTGAAAAAGAAAGACAAGCATCTTCGTATATCAATTCTTTTTTTTCTCTTTTTTGACAAAAGAAAAAATTTCTCAATCATTTAGATTCCTCCCATTTCCAATCATGCCCAGAATGAGAAAGAGTTGCATACAGTAAACAAGCTGCCCATCACTCTGTGTGAAGGTGGAATTGGCACACTGTCAGAGGCATTCAAAACAACTGTACAGAGATGAATCAAACAACCCCTGTTAGGTTGAAGGCTACTATATGCATTTGCTTGTCTAGCCCATGTTATATTCTACATAACACTTGTATATCACAGTGTACAGGCTATGCTAGACTGGAATGAATTGGAATTATGAACACATGTGAAGTGACTACAATACATTAAGGACTTAGATTATGGATTTAGATTATATTATGAATTAGATATGTCTGTAGAGCACATTCTGTATATGTGATTAAAACGCACCATTGTTTATTTAGCAGGATCTTTACCACATTTACTTTACCAATGTATTTTTTTCATATCCTTCTTATGATATGAAAAAGCCTCTTTACTAGATTTCACTATTATGAAATCAGTAGTTTTATGTAGTGTATGCACATATACACACATATAAAGAAAATAAAATCTATGTATTTTGGATGATTCTAGCTTGGTGGATTTAAGCACCCTTTTCTGCCATTGTTTGCTGGTATACTTTACTTTCTTGTTACACAAGCATTCCTAAGGAGCAAACTGCCAAAAATAGACTTTTTTTTCTGTGTCAGCGCTGGCTGTGCCCACAGTGACCAAGAAGTAATAAACTAGGGCGGGTAACTGCAATAAATTGCAATAGTATGAGCTAAAGAGCCATCCAGCACCTTTCACTGTGTGATGCATTTTGGGCCACGCTCTACGTGACACTTTCATGGTAACCTGCCCGGCAGGCGTCAGCCGCGAGGGCAGCATGCTTTGTTTAACTGCAAATATTTGTTCATGTGGCTCTCCGTGTGCCTGGATCCCATTATTAGCACTGCCGGAGCAACAAAAGGTGTTGGAACATTAGGGCTGTCATTTCTTAGCTATTTGGGGTGACTTTGCACCTATCCTTGTAAGAAAAAAAAAATTAAAAAGTGAAAGAAGACAATGATCATATGATAAAACATAGTGCCATGGAAAAATAGACTGCAAGGCATAACCATTTCCGAACTATGTTTATTGATGTTTTTCAATTACATGAAATATGAATTGTATTTGAATATATTCAAAGAGACGATTTACAGGAGTGTATTTTGTAGATATAGTTCAATGCGTTCAATGTATATAATACAATGTGTGTATATATGAACTTTGACCTCACTGTAGTTCACAGCCTACTGTAAAACATATATACGCGGCATGAAATTTTCGCCGATTGGAGCCGACGGCCTTTTTCATGGCATGAAATTCTCAAGAATTGCCACTGGCATTCAATGCATATTGTGTAGACAAGAACTTTCGCATACATTTTAATTTTGCAAATCTTGGCGCTCGCAAAATTTGCAAAATGAAAATGCACGCGAACATTCCTTGCTTTACAGTTATTATTGGCCTGCTTCTCTTCTGAACTCATGTAAATATTAAATGCCAGGAATATTCTTTGTAATTTTTTAACTTAACTCTCATTGAAATTACCATGTACCACTGGAAACTTGGTCTCTCTAAAAATGAGCAATTCTGAATTTGGTGGATTGATTATGTGCAGCAGTGAACGATGGGCCATAGGGACATTTACAAGCTGTATATTGCTATGGCAACATGTGTAAATAATGTGCGAGTGCGCTGAGGCGTGACATAGGATGAGCCCAAATGTCATCTTCATTGATGGGCGAAGATGATAGCCGAGTGAGGCTGCTTCACTGGTTTATGACCTCAGAAGTACTTTCCTGACAAACGGAACCGTGATGCCGCTAGAAGTTCTACACCGTCCGATTTCATCCTGACGAGCATGCCCAGTATGTGTTCAGTGGTCTCTCATGTAAATGATCCATGTAGAACTAGTTGTCATAATTTTGATTTGACCCGTCAAAAGAAGCTAGTGAGTACCTGACATATTTTTTTTCTTTAAGATGTGATGATACAATGAGTGATATTTATAGAGGTATGTGGATATTTTGGCTAAAATTACAATTATGCATTTTATATTATTGATAGGATATCATTAACTCACTCATTCATATAATTGGCTGTCCAAGAATTGTTTTGTAAAGATTAGGAAATCTTCACAATTACATAATTTCCTTGATTTTTATCCAATTTCGATCAAATTTTTTACTGTCGTCCTTATGAAATTCTGCTCTTTTGTATCAGGATAGCTTTTCACTGGTCTGGAATTCCCCTTGAAAGATTTCATTACCATGGATGTTTTTTACACTGTCATGGTGAAAGGTCGTATATATATGCAAGAGAAGTTGTCACGTATGTGCTTATTCTAGCTTTAAATCATGAAGCGCACTCAGTAAACATGTTAGTGTTTATCAAAATCTGATCACCACTGCTGCAAACTCATTACCTGAGCCCAAAGAACCCTTTATCCATTGGTAACTCAAAAGAAAAACAAAGCAAAGAAACTAAAAGCCGCCTCTCACAACCTAATGTGCCGTCAGTTCAAACTGAGATTGAGACTCACGGCGTACTGATGGCAAAGCAATTAAGAGATGGATTTTTGTAGTTTTTCCCGACAATTAGGAAAACTTTATAAAGACAACAGTTGACTACAGAGTGAGTTGATCCATTAGCTAGCGCCTTTGGGATTGAAGTAAAGGGTTTTTTTTCCTCTCGCACAAAGTCTTGTTACCGCAGGAAAGACACCTTTCATCTGTTACTCTACAGTGATTGCTTATTTTTCTATTTTGATATATGCTCGCTTTGCATTTTTTAGGCATCATGCACGTAGCACATTACCAATTAACACAGAAATCGTTGCTCACAGCGTATCCCATGGTGATGATTGATCGGAAATATGGCCGAAAAATCACCATCCTTTCCATCTGCCTAAAAGCTTTCTTAATGCAGCCATGCAGGAAATAAATCTAAAGTGTCGGGCAAATGGCTCCGTTTTGGGAAACCGGAGTGGACATGTAACGAATCGTGCATTAGGCCCTACTCGCATTATTTCCAGATTAGCGTGCATGAACCGTCAGCAGGCAAGTCTTTCAGGTCCTCGTCAGCCGTACAAGCGCCAACTCTGCGTGAAACGTGCGACCAGCGTCCGCGCAGTAAATTATTCGCACCATGTGCAGTATGAGTACAGGTGAAGTACAGCTGATGGGACTGAACCTGTCAGATCTCTGACAGCGTGCCAAGTTCCACATTGCACAATACCAGTTGCGTCAAAGCTTAAAGGCATTATTTACCATTTGCAGATGGAACAAAAACCCAGCCTTAGTGCTTCAAAATAGTTCTAAATTGTGAGTGAGAGATAGAAACAACCACTGTACAATTTTTAATCAGTATAATCAAGGTTAAGTAAATGGTTATACAAAATGTGAATGATACTTATAATAAAATAGTTTCTAGAATAAACTGTCTACAGTTATGATTTAGTGAGAAAAATAGTGCTATTTCTTAATATTTTAGCATTTATTGCATTTAGAAATGTCAGTATTGAGCTATATAAGTGTGATTTATTATTATTATTATTATTAATTTTATTATTATTATTATTATTATTATTATTATTATTATTATTATTATTATTATCATTATTATCATTATCATCATCATTATTATTATTATTGATTTTATTATCATTATTATTGTTATTATCATTATTATTATTGTTGTATTATTTATTACAAAATTCTTATATGGTAAGATGTTTTGTGATACAACTGACCTACACATATGTATCCAATGTGATAACTCAAACATGTTTTAAATCACTGCTACCCATGGTAAACAGTACCTTTAACAGGGCATCCGCTCAGAATAAAGGACCAGGGAAAACTGGGAACTTGCCAGTAACCACCAAAATGTGTAAAGGATTGACATACATCTCTTTAAAGAAGAAAAAAAAAAGGGACAATTAGTCCAGTAAAAATATAGCAACTAACAGATACAAGGATGGGTTTTACCTATTACAACAGCACAACATGATTTGGATGGAAAAGGCAATTGCAGTCTAAAGGGCATTATCTGCATATCGTGTAGCTTTGTATATCTACCATACGTACCAGTACAAACTGTGGAAGAGCAATGAGCTATAAAGCATTCTTGCGTGTATAATATGCTTATTGTCCTTTAAGTCTCGATTCACAAAGCATTATGCTTACAAAATTTCTGGTGTATTCAGTATTTGACACTTTGGTTTGCTAGTGTTGCATATGCCCTTTCTCTTATGAGGCAAATTTCTCAGTGATGGAGAGAGAGAGTGCTTGATAATCTATAAGGATTTCTGTGAACTTTGCGAAACCTTCTAAACAGCAGAAAAAGAGATAAATAAAGATTTTGCAAATTGCTTAATGTCTATTTCAGCCCAAAGTGTGGCTGACAACCTATTCTACAAAATAGATGCTGCAATAACATACGAAAGATCTCCATTGAACAGGTGGATGAAACTTGTACAGTAAGGGAAAGCTTATCAAAAGAGCAAATGTTTCTTAAAGGTATGTTTAGAGTACCGGTAATGATGTTATCTAAATAGAAAGGATATTTCTTGACTCTCTAATGACATATATAGAAAAACAGTTTTATACAAAATTCTTTCAGCTACAGGTAACCAGATCAGCGATTCAATATGAGTGTAATTTGACCCCCTACTTTTGCATGTTTCACCAGTTGAGCAGCACTATTGTGGACACTTTGCATTTTTCTTTTTTTTTCTCCCTCAGGAATGCCACAAAGAAGAACATTTCTTGATTTTTTTTCTAGGTGAAAGAAATGCATGTATCAATTTCTCTGTAGTCTATATACTTTTAGAATTACATTTTTTTTTTTGCTACTCTTGTGAAAGCAGACATAGATAAACACAGACATTTTTTTTTTGTGATATGCAATGTACATGTGATCTTTAAGTTGTAGGTGCTTTAAATAGCCATCTTTACATTAGTCTTGGTGTTATAACATTGGATGACATTTAAAAGTGGGCTTTATATCTGGGACACATTTCCCTGCATTTGTATGTGAAATATCCTTCCGTGGCTGACCATCATTCAAGATTCCGTTAATATCTCAACAGTAGCCAACATTCATTAGGACGGTCAGTTCTGATCGATGTAACGTCCAAGGACAAGTGAAGTGCTTCTCTTCTCCCACCAAAAAAAGGAAAAAAAGATAGAAAGAAAGAAAGATAGATATACCTCGAGAGCTGTATCCCGTTGACATCCCTCCAATTAATTTGATTCAGCCGGAGATAATTAATATTTGAGTCAATATTGGATCTCCGGATGGGAACTGAAGCGTGTAATTAACTTTGCAGATGGGACAATGCTATTAAGTGAATGGTAGTGGAATGTATTAACCAGGGCTTACAGATGAATACTGAGAGAAAAAGGGAAAATGAATGATAGGATGTCTGACTATGGCATAGTGAATTCTGAACAGTTTTTATAAGTAAGTCTTTATTATTTTTGTACACTTGCTCTTAAATAAATAATGTACATGTAAATAATAGGTCTTGTTCTCGATGAAATGGAATTATGTGTATGCAATCCTCAACTGTGCATTATGTTTACCCAAATAAGCCTGCAATATTAATACAGTATACATAATTCCCCCCAAAAGTATTTTTGTTGAGGGCATAAGGTTGCAGGGGAGGTCCTGTGTTCAATTTCTCCATATCTACATAGTGCTAATATTCCCCCACAAGATGCTTTTTAAAACCTACGATGTCATTGATGTGATAGGAATGAATGACCAAATGTACTGTTCTGTGTTCTTCTATTCCGATGTTGTCAAGGTACAAGTATACTTGATAGTGCAAGGCATGTGCCACTAGAGAAAAGGAAAAACAGATGATGGGTTTTCTGAAAATTGTTTCGACATATATATCTATATATTCGCAAACCACTCTTTTTGAAAGATGCAAAACATTGCATTTGTTCCCAGTCTAGCCATTAAGTATTCCCTTTTGGATTTACATTTAAGTGCTGTGTAGAATGATATGCTGTATGTAAGAAGGAGGAAAAAGGAGAAATGGAGAAAAATTACTTTCCATTTTGTTCAAACTGAAATATCACATCCCAAGTGGGCCCCAGTATGTAGGTACATTGCGTGGTTCCCTAGAGGTGTATTGTGTGTGTGTGTATCTATTTGAGATCCACACTCCTTTTAGTGAATTGTTATCGTGGTTTTCAAGAGATGTGCTACAAATAAAGAGCACTGAGTTTAAGGTAGACGACAGTGGCTAACCTTTTAGACTTTTAAAATTTGCAAAGCATGTTGCATAAATTACCACTGTATGTGTCATCATGCAATACATGTCTGTTTGTCTGTCTGTCTATCTCTGTCTTTCTGTCTCTCTGTCTTTCTGTCCTGTATCATCTTCCATACATACAGTGTGATTCTATTTTTCAATTCAATTCAATAGTTTATTTATTTCCATCATTGAAAATGAAAAAGAAAACATGATTCAAAGCAGTACAAGTTGTCAATCTGTCATTCATTCGTCTGGTAAGGACAGTTTTTCTCGAATACAATGTAAAGTATATGCATGAATGCAGTCATCAAAAAGAAACAATACACACACTTTGTCATGATTACAAAAAAAGAAGAAGTAAGTAATCATAATGATGGAAAACAGTGTACCAATAAAAAAGCCAAGCTTGTAAGATGAGGAACACTATTTTAATCATCCTACTGAAAACTGATGTGAAGCAGTTCTACAGCTGTATGTTTTAGTTGTGCATTTAGGATGATATTTTATTCCTTTCTGCATGATTGAATTTTTTTCACTTTGTTGTTTTTTCTTACTTTTTGAATTTTAACCAGCTTCCAATTCATTTACTTCGTAACTTCTGCATTTCAGAATTTTTTTTTTTTTTTAATGTGTTCGGATTTTTCCCGAAATTTTCATGGATCTACTTCCCAGATTTTTTTTTTTTTTTTTAACCATACAGAGCAACAAAATATGAGGATGAAATTCCCTTTAACCCCATAATGACTACCATTTCCAAATAGCATTGACATTGTCTGCAAAGAGATTGAAGTTGGTATTAGCAGTGTTAAAGAGAATAGATGATCAAGACAGGAAGGAAAGGAGAAGAATATGGAGAGAGAGAGAGAGAACAGAGACATATATTTTAAATGGCCAGATGTAGAGAAAGTGGAGTGAGAGACAAATTCATCAACTTTGCCCTCAATTGATTCATTCTCAGTTTATATCTTGCCTAAATCATACGGCTTTCCCCAAATCTGCCGACGCATGAATTAAGCTACAAAAATACATATCCCAATCCTGCTAGTCTTCATTCAATCCCCAAAGCTAATAATTTTTATGTGAAAATAATTTGAGCTAGTTTCTTCGCAATAGGCATTTTGTGTGCTGTCACCACGTGTATATTATTACTTTTTATGCCTCCGCCACGAAGTGGTGCCGGAGGCATTATGTTTTCGGGTTGTCCGTCCGTCCGTCCGTCCGTCCTTCCGTCCGTCCTTCCGTCCGTCCGTAATGAATTTTGTGGACAAGGTAACTATCGAAACCTGTTGAGGTATCCTAATGAAACTTGGCATGTATGTGTATTAGGGGGTGAAGTTGTGCCTATCAACTTTTGGGTGCACATGCTCAAGGTCAAAGGTCAAAAGGTCAAGGTCAAATACATAAAATTTCACTATTTCCACCATATCTATTGAATGCCTGAAGATATTTTCTTGAAACTTAGTGTATACATGTTTTACCCAATTAAGATTCTCTGGTGAAAGTTTGGGTCATGAGGTCAAAGGTCAAAGGTCAAAAGGTCAGGGTCAAATACATAAAATTTCACTATTTCCACCATATCTATTGAATGCCTGAAGAGATTTTCTTGAAACTTAGTGTATACATGTATTACCCAATTAAGATTCTCTGGTGAAAGTTTGGGTCATGAGGTCAAAGGTCAAAGGTCAAAAGGTCAAGTAAAAATATCAAAACTTCTTTTTTTTCTCCGTACCTTGGAAAATTGTTCAAGGTATCTTCATGGAACATAGTATACAAGTATACACGTACTGACTGGAAGTGATTATCTAGAGAATGTAGGGTTCATGGGGTCAAAGGTCAGGGGTCAAAGGTCAAGTGCAAGACTTCAAAATTTTACTATTACCCTCATATTTATGCAATGCCAGCAGGGTTGTTTTTTTACACTTGGTGTATGCGTGTGTAACCTACATGTAATAGAAATTCTCTGGAAAGTTTTTTTTTTTCTCTTTTTGCCTCAAAGGTCAAAAGGTCAAAGATCAAGTGAAAGTGCTGAACTAACTTTTTCCTCCATATCTCGGAAGTGGCTCAAGTTACCTTGAAACTTAGTACATATTATGCATGTTCTACCTGAAAGTAATTATCTTATGAATTTTAGGGTCAAGGCCAGATGAAAATGGTAACAATTTACTATTCAATTCAGAAATTGCACTTTTTCTCCACACCTGTACCTTGAAAATTACTCAATGCCTAAATGTATGAATGGGTCAGAGTCAAGTTAAAGTCCTTAAATCCCTAGATACATGCTCTCCTATTCATCCAATTAAACCTACGTCAAGGAAGGTGAACATTCAACACATTTGTGATGAACTTGTCATTCAAATATTTTGCCAATTTTGTGAAAATGTAATCACACAGTGTCCACATGTACTATCTAGACCTATTGGGAAAATCATGCATTATGGCGGAGGCATACCAGTCGCCAAAGCGACATTTCTAGTTTGTTGTTCTATTCTTCCATTATCACCATGAAAATTAAATATTTGATACAGGCTCTGGGGCAGTCATAAAGCATTGTGCAATATTGACTGTAAGATATGAAGTGTATCATCGGATTCCAAACAAAACTTGAAGACGTGGATTCAACAGGTTATAAAAATGAGGAGGGAAAAAAAGACTTTTGGAGTTGAGTGTAATTAAATTGGTTGGCGTACTGGCAATAAAGTGAGCCACCATCTGGGCAGCTGTGAGTGATCCGGCCAAAATAGATTACTCGCCGGACAAAATGAGATATATTAATTCTTGAAAGAAAGTAGAAGGACAAAAGGAGGGTGTAGAGAAAGTAGGGGGGGTGGAGGAGAGGGAGAAGGTGGAAGGGGGAAGGATCAAAGAAGTAAGAGAGAGATATAAGGGGGAAAAGAAAGAGGGAGGGAGGTTGCGTTGTACTGAATACACAACAATGGGAGCTAGAAGGCCATTGATTGTGTGCAGAGTCCATAGAGGTAACAGTGACCTTCTTGTTCTGTGCGGACAAGAATTCATTTTTGCCTCTCATAGATTTTAATCTGAGGATAGTACATTGTAGCATCACATTGTCATGGTGACTAAAAATGCCATGCCAACAATCTCTTTATCAGGGTGTGATGCAGATTTATTCTGATCATCAAAAACATGATGGCAATAGTTGTTGTAATAGTGTCAGTGATTATGGTGATGATGATAGTACAAAGCAGTGAAAAGTAATAGCAATGTTGATGATGTAAATGACAATGATAAAGTTTGTAATCTATGATGATAATCATAATTCTAACTATTGATAATGAAAAAAAAAACCAACAACACATATTTAGGTACAAATCAAAGGAAAAGTTGTGCAATCACAATGGCATTGCTTTATCTAATATGCATGCATATGTTGTCATTGTCTCTTTGTTGAAAATATATAACCCTTCTAAGTGCCGTTACTCTCACTTTATGTTTGTTGTAAAAGAAAAAAAAAAACCTCTGTTGTTCTCTTTGATTTGATACACTTTTTCCCTTAAAGTCAACTTACACATAGTGTGGAATTGCACTTTAAGCAATTTCAATTGATTGCTCTGATGAGCCATTGATCTCAAGGTGTGATCTTACAGGACTCAGATGTTCAGTGCTCTTACACCAATCTGCCAGATTAACCCCATGTTCAGACAAGGTCCCACATCTCGTGTTAAAGTCCCGCACGATGGGATTTTCCTTTCCCAAATCATAGTGTGCATGATGCTCAAGGGGACTTTTCCCCGGTGTCCCCATGAATAATTCTCGGGTCCGGGGACAAATTTAGGGGAGACGCGAGTGCCCTTGGGCCTGTAATTGAGGGTGCCCAGTAGTATTCATCAAATGTGTACATGCCTCAACTCTGATGTTAAATGGCATGGGATGCCATGCATGGCCCAACCTGCGATTGTCTCCGCATCTTGGGGGACAGTTGATAGTAGTGCGGATGGTCAGTCAAAAAAAAAAAGAGAACAGATCTCTACTGATTTTCCACAATACATGTGACCAAGTCGACTGCAAAGTGCCCAGACAATCATTAAACCCATGAACTACTGTGGAAGCTGCTGTTTTTGGCAGGATTTAATTCTAGCGAATTTCGCGAATCAGTGTTGGACCGCAAATTTAACAACACATGAAAATGTCACCATGCGCAATGCTACTAGTGCACTTACAATAGCCGCAGTGTCAAATCACGAAAACAACATCTCGCCAAAATGGCTGTGACCTGCTCATTGGCAAAAATATCTGTATGCGAAAATAACAGCGTATACACCATGCTGCAGCTGTATAAGGCTTTAGTACAGGGATGTAGATTTTCAAGCAAAAACCTGATTTCAGGCTCAAGTAGTATCAAAGTTCAGGCCCTCATTATTATGTGAAAAATACCTTCATGTAGATGTATTTTAGGCCCTCTCTTCCATACCAGCTGGCATCCCTAGTAGTATGAGGGCTTCTACGCTGGCCATGCGTGATTTCCTGCATGAACATAACGACGAGAGTGCAATTAATTTGAGAATGAAAGGGGCTTAGGAGGGTCGGGAGGCTAACAAGGATGCTGTAAACATGCAGATTTTGTAGGACTTGCCTATTTTAAATAAACAAAAAGAGCTTACTTATGGCTATGTAGGAAGCATACACATCATACTGTGTGTATAACCCAGATGTATTTCTTTCATCTAACGATACACTGAAGGAACCATACCAAAATGTCTTGATGCGTCAGTTAGTCGATCTTTACTTCTTTTTATTTTTCAAAATGACCTCTGCCTAATGTATTTAGTTAAGTTGGTAATGCTAGTGATGTGTGTGTATACATGTGTGTGTGTGTTTGACTGTCATCATGAGCAATTTGGTATTTTGACTCAAAGAGAAAGAAAAAGAGAGAGAGAAATTGATAAACATACATATACCTTTAGAGAAACATGCTGCATATATCTCCTAAAGTATGGAAAGTAAACCAATCAATTATTATCAGTTGAAGGTGTAATTAAACTAAAATTCTCATTGTTAGCCCAAGTTCTATTGCTGGTCATTCTCCCTTCAACCTGACCATGTGGTTTAGCTTATTCTGCATTGACAGTCCTCTTTAGAAACATAATTTCTTTTTTTATCATTCAAGAAGGCTTTGTTATATGCAGGTATTAATAGATTTAGCATCAAGAGCATTTCAATTGCCTTTAACCCCGTGGGATTGCTATTTTGAACTACCAGTGATGTTTGTATGCAGAGTTAATAGCTGGTGGCAGAGAAAGAGTTAAGTAAGAGTGCACCATTCTGCTCCATTGTTCGCTGACTACTTTAGCAGGGCGTTGACACGACGAGACACACGAGTCCCGCTGGTTTTGGACGTCTCGTGTTGATGATCAGTGAGATGTAAAACGGTCGTTTTCCCCGTCTCCTGTCTCCCACTTGGGATTCACGGAGATTGCCATTCGCAGTGCCGGTATACTGGCATCACCGCCAAGGGACTTTAAAGGCGTCAACCCTAATTTTCTTTTAAATGGTATGGCTGTGGCCCATAGATCAGTGATGGTACTATTCTCAAAGTCTAATCATATTAAATCATCTCAATTTGATGCTAATCAAGTGCTAATCTCATGCTAGTCTGATGCTAACCTGATGGAACTATTGCTCCTTGTGTTTTGCAAACTAAAAGCCTACATGTTCTGAATTCAAAGAATGATTTTCCTCTGTGCAGCTGTTTGTGTTTCTACTTATGTGATTGCAAATTATGGGAGGTTATCCGAATTCACGATTATTGATGAATATTGATTATTGAGTACGTATGAACCGACTTGATATAATAGAAATGAATGTCATCCATCGTTCATGATAATAATGATAATAGTAGTAGTAGTAGTAGTAATGATAATAATCATAATCATAATCATAACCATAATCATAATCTTAATCAACATCATAATTGCATTTATATGGTGGTTTATACTGGTATTTCTAAGCACACTGGTGCTATTCTTACGAAAAGACTAGAAAACGCAATAACATTAGGACAATGCAAAACCAAAATTACAGTCACAAAGGAAGAAGAAATATATATGATTCAATATATGTGATTCAGTGATACAATAAGTAATAGCTGGTAAAAATAATGATGAAAATTCAAAAAAATTCATAAAATTTCCCACCCTTCATGGATCCCACACCTGCCAGCATCCCATAAAATGTGATGCAGGTGAGATGGGCTAGCGAGGAGGAGAACAACCCTTTAAGGCACCTGTGTGCTGGGGACGAAGAGGTGCATCGTCGTCGTTGCCAGGGTATATTGGATGGCCGCCGGGACCGGAAGAGATTCCATGTTCCTTGAGGGGGGCGCATTGATTGGCATCCGGTCATCAACTCCCCCTTTCCCCGGTCCCGTGTTTGTTTAAGACTAAGTGATGTCCCAGTATGACCCAGCTCTCAGTAATGAGGATGACCCTATACCTTTTCTGTGCCAGGGATATTTGAGAGTGTGTACAAGACAACACTATGGGGTATTGTGTGCCAATCAGCACCCCAAGTACAGAGTGGCGTAACCCATTGAGGACGGGCTGATTTTGCTATTACACGCATTTCCCATTGACACCTGCCCGAATATTCTCAGGACTCGTCTTCAAGGGGTTAATACGGTTGGATCTCCTTCAAGTCAGCTGAAGGTGAACTTTTATCTAGTGTTGAAACTTTCCAATTACCAGCTGTTAGAATTGATATTTAAAAAGGAGCCCAGTTAAAATGTTCATGCTCATTATTCCTGCTCTGATTTGTGCAAGGTGTCAAATTTTCTCAGAATTTGTGTTCTTAGAAAGTCCTGATTAAGCTCTGTATTTGGTACTGATTGCTGATTTGAAACAAAAATCATGTCTCAAGAATATCAATACACAATTTGCATACAAAGACAACCCCCCCCAAAAACAAAACAAAACAAAACGACTGTGAATGCTTTGTAAGGAGACTGCGTACAGGTACAAGACTGCTTGAGCTCATGAATATCTCTGGATCTTGTGTTGTTCAGTATGTGCATGTGCAGCGAATGTTAAAGGGCTTAGCTTTCATCATATCCTGCTGACAAACTCGTTGCAGGAATTATTAATTTGATTAGATATGTACACAGTACCTGCACTGCTATGAATGATTAGAACCATCTCTGGCAATCGGGTGGAAGCTCAGTAATCTAGTGGATATGATGCCTGTCTAGCAATTAATTAGGAGGTTGTGGGTTTGAATCCCACCCAAGTACGTATGCCCATGGTGTTTCATCATGGCTACAACTCAAATGCTGAATCGGTGTTTATTTGCATTCTGATAAATGGCAGTTTGTCAATCAGTTGTAACATGATGCTGTGGTTTGAATGTACCTTGCACCTGGCGGATCCAGAGGGGGGCGAACTGGGTGCCCACCCCCTCTTTATTTTTTGTTAGAACCAAAGAAATAAAAAGAAAAGAAATGGGGGCAGGGCACATGCACCTCCCTTTAATTTTTTTGTAACGCGCGCCTCCCCTTTACGGAATTCCTGGATCTACCCCTGCAATCAGTTCAGTACCTCAGTTAGATATTTGGCATTACAGATTGATGTTGCATGAAAAGATCAGACAATTCAAATTCATGAAATTATTCTGCTGTTGAGTTGTTTTTTTTATTGCAATTGATTGACAAATTGCAATAAAGATCAGACACAGTCAGATAGAGGTCAGTCTCATAAATTCACACAGTTTGCTTTCGTCTCGTGATAAGCAAAGTGTACATTCTCTCTTTTCTGGCTGGGCTGAATGTTGGCTTTAAGAAGAAAATAGTCGAAGAAGGATAGAAGGAGAAAGACAGCGAGACTTCTTTTTTTTAGTCTTGAAGCCAGTGTCGTGGGCTACGTGGGCTACGGGAGCCTTCTCTCAACTCCGCCTGACATTTTAGGCCCGAGGGTAATGAGAAATTGAAGCGACCAAGGGGGAAATGAAGTGTGACTTAAAACATCTGAAGGAATTCACGATCGGGGGGGGGGGGGGGGGGGGTAATGGGGAGGGGTTAAGTTGGGTTGAAAGGAAGAAAAGGATGGTTAGGGGGAATGTAGTAAAAGACAGACATATTCTTGTTAACCTTGCCAGGAAATAACCATTGCCTCACCCCCTTCATCGGACAATCATTTCTGATTGGTAATTGCATTCCGCTAGAAGAAAAAAAATTACCCTTCCACCCCGTACTTAGAGCACCCAGTGTTGAAGCTGCTTGAGTACAGCACACATGTCTGAAATTAGGAGATTTCTTTGAAATGAGTCGACCCCCAGCTGATTTGTCTAGACATCTTGTTCGTTACAGTCCCATAAAGAGGCATGCTCAAACCTTGTGATTTCATTTTGCATTTTGAGGGGAAAATGTATTCCCCCCTTCCATTTTCTAGTGTAATAATGTGTGGAGAAGAGTAGAGTTATCACTAAAGACTGATAGGCTAAGACATAATCTCTATACATATATAGGTTGTACATACATGTACTTAAATACATATGATGTGTATGTTTATATAAATATGTATATCAGAGATAGAGAGATATTCATAAGTTACAGCTTGCATACAATATTATAAGCTATGTGTCGTAATGAAGTATACAGGAATATTTCTGTGTGGTGCCAGTTTGTAGTAACCCATGGATTGTAGGAATACATTGTAAATGGCTGATGCTTTGCTGGATTAGGTCAAAAAAAAAAAATTGTTGCATTGGTATAACCCGCCCAACCTAAAAAAAAAAAACCCAACCCTGAACTTAAAAAAACAAAACAAAAACAAGGAAATACATCGTTTTTACCGAGAGAGGGCACGATACTGGTTTGCGAATTATAAAAAACAACAACAACAACAGCTGGTGTCGGAAAATGGCCGCTCAGTACAGCGTGTCGGCAACCGGCAAGTCCGGTTCGAAGATTTTATTTGATATTATTCGGAAAATCGATTTGTCTGTGGCGCTGGATGATTTAGCCCAGGAATTTGTTCGTTCGTATTCTGATTGGTATGTCGTGACGGCTTTTAAAACGGTGATATACATGTAACAAACTTTGGATGCAACAGACCCTCTCTATCGAATGGGGTTTGGTTAAATATGAGTTTTACACGTAAAATACAGGTAGCAAAAAAAAATAAAAAATCCGCCCGCCCAACCCTATTTGAAAATCTCATGTTACGCCAATACAATTTTTTTTTTTCTTTTGGGGGGGAGGGGGCCTTAGTGTACAGATGTCTGTATCAAACTCTATGTAATATTGACATAGATAATCACTCTGATGTACCCTGCTAATCCACCAGTCTATGGATAACACAGCAGGGTGGGATATTTGCAGGGCGCTTAATGCATTGTTTATTTTCTCGTACTAGATATCAGGGGCTGATTTGAGAAGTGATGATTTCAGTTTTCAAATTGTTAGAAGTTCAGTGTATATTCATGTTAGCAGCAAAGGATATAAGGTGGGTGCATATTTAATACAAGTGTGCAAGACTTTGTACATAGTTACATGTACTTCTGACTTTCAGTATTAAAGTATGATGTATGATGTCTGTGTTTGCATATGTGTGTGTGTATCTCTCTCGTCTCTCTCTTATATTTGTGAGCATGCGTTACACTCAGACATAAGGGTAATGTATTACAGCATCCCTGTGAATGTAACATGTGGGAATTGCTTGCATTCACCTGCAAATCTGCTCATCATTCCAATATTTTTATTTATTCATTTATTTATTTATTTATTCATTTTCCAAAATAACAACCTGTAGTGTGTTCCGATACTCGAGCACTGCTCAGCGAGTCTCTCCTATTGTTTTTTTTCCTTTCCCTGGATTTCATGCCTGTGTTAGTTTCATGCTCGTTACTCACAGGAAACATTTTGTCACCTGACGGGAGGTGTACTTCTCTGGCTGATGTTAATCCTCTTTTCCCTCCCCCCTCACACGCTCCCGAGGGAGAACGCCGAAGTGTCGGCAAGAAGCCAGGGAGAACAACAGCAAGGCCGGGACTAGCTTTTCACAGCTCTGAGAATCTTAGCATTTTTTGTTTCTTTTCATGTATTTTCCTCACCAATCCTCTTCCTCATCCCTCGCTTACTTACATGCTCTTACTTTCTCACCTTCTTTGCCTATTTATTCGTCTTAAAGAGTAGACATTGATTAATATCACGCTGTAGTATTTGCATCAATCTGATCACAGAGTAGAAAATTCCATCCATGGAGCTTTAGGCACATGAACAGTGAAAATTCTCCATTGAAGCAGACTTTTAACCTGAGAGTGTTATAGTTGCTAAGCAACGTACAGCTCAAAAGTCATTTTAACCTTGCTGGATAAAGTGCATGCAGAGTGCAGTGATTTTTTTTTCCACTTTGCATTTATAAAGTTTGCTTGCATGCCTTGCAGTTAGAACCGTCGTGACACAAAACATCTACTTGTCACATACAACTTCCACCATTACCCAGATTACTACCCTACGGCCAGATTAAAATGCAGTGACTTGTATAACTTACAGCAAGCCCCCTCCTCCCACACACACATACACACACACATGTTCCTATGACACTTACTGTGTTGTTTGCTGCTGCTCAGGCAAAACAATAAACAAAACAAAACAAAACAGCAAAATGCCACAGCACACACACAAAAATTACTCCAGCGCACTTACATCACACTTTGCTATTGCATTGAGAATGAATGAAAATAAATGGAATGAAATGAAGTGAAGAGTAAGATTTCATACATGGTGGTGGGAGATATATATTCTTCAACCGCGCAAATTTTGTGACCTTTCCAAAAGTGATGTACGACCTTTAAGAGAATGTCTATGATGAAGGAGAGAGGGTGAGGGAGAAATTAATGCGTGGCAATGCTGATATACTTCCACTGAAATCATCGTTGATTCAGCCTGTGCTGGCATGGCATGCTTGATGTATAGTTTATGAACAGGGGTCATGCTCTATAAGTCTAATGTTAATGACAGGGCAATGTGTTTCATGTTTCCCCACGTGTCTGCCCTGTCTGATGAGCAATAGATGTAAGTTTAGACCCTGTGACCTTTTCAGTGAAAGAGATAGTGTCATCAGTTAAGGAGAGGGTACGGTGTTAACTCCACGTACCCTGTGCATTGTTCCAGTGCACTTCCAACTCTCGCAACCAGTGATTTGGAGGTCCTTGTGACACTGGTGTATACACTATGACATACTTTGTTTTACACAAGAAAAGACCATGCTCTATACAGAGAATGGCATTGTTTTTCATAATTTGACACCGTGTAGACACCAGGGCTAATATGGTTACACCGTGTACTCATTAAACACTTTGGCAACTAGAAAAGCACTCAGAGAGTGCAGACCTCTGCCGAACCAGCAACTCATGTTGTAGATACAACATGCAATTTCCCAATATAGAATCCCTTTGTTTATGTCATCAGCTTCCAGCTGTGCAATGCCTTGCCCGAGCAGAGCACGCGCTTTAGAGCGCGTATGCACACCTCAAATGCGCGCAGCTTGAACTCCCAAGTTCATTGACCCCATCTGCACAAAAATTTTGTAAAAATCCTTCAAAAATCCATAAAAATTCCTGGATCACTAGCAAGATTGAAGCATCTGTTCATTGTGTCATTGTGATCTTTTCCTGCAAGTTTTATTCAAATCCATTCCCATATTTTTTGAGTTATTTTGCAACCAAGGAAACCACCGCCGATGATCACTTAACCTCCTCCTTCCTTGGCGGAGGTAACTAGTCGATGAAAACTGTCATTGCTGTGAAGTTGAAGATGAGTTCCAAGTATGCTCAGGCAGGTGTCTATGGGAAATGCGTTTTGTAGCAAAATCAGCCGGTCCTCAACGGGTTAATAACTTGCCTATATGGGTACAATGATGACTTTCTCAGTGACTTTGCTCAGGCAACACAATATGTTTTCTTTCTTGACAAAAATGGACCAGATATAAAGGAACAAAGTGAGGAGAAGAAAAAAAAAAGGGAAGATGGAAAAAGAGAGAATGAAGAGTGTCAGAGTCAGTATCTTGGGACATATATTTCTAAAAGGTTGTTCTTACAGTGTAGCATGCAAATTTGATTTTCTCCTCAACACAATAACACTGAAACCAACACTAGCTAGACTCAAGGGATTACTATACTCCAGAGGCCTGGATTTAAAAAAATAACAAGCAGTGTAAAGTAAAAAAAAAAAAAATTTTAACAGCAAATCTTGACTTGAAAGTAGAGCAGTAAACAAGAGGGATATTGTCCTCATTGCATCTCGGAATGATCGAATCCAAGACAACCCAACTCAATGCCACAATTTGATATCACAAAGGACTCTCCTCCATAATGTCCAAAAAACGGTTTGATTCCAGTGGACAACCTGTAGCCAATTTTGCAAGCTGTTCCTTGTAAACGATATTATGGATTAGTCAAAGATACTGGACAGTAATCTATTATTATTATCATTATCACTGTTATTATTTATTATTGTTATTACTGTTGTTATTATCATCATTATCATTATGATTATGATAGATTATGATGATGATGATGATGATGATGATGATTATTATTATTACTTTTGCTATTGGCATTATCAATCTTTATTATTCTATCATTTATATATATATATATATAGTTTTTTTTAATTCATTCGTTCGTTCGTTCGTTCGTTCGTTCGTTCGTTCGTTCGTTCGTTCGTTCGTTCGTTCGTTCGTTCATTCATTCATTCATTCATTCATTCATTCATTCATTCATTCATTCATTCATCCATCCATCCATCCATCCATCCATCCATCCATTCATTCATTCATTCATTCATTCATTTATTCATTCATTCATTCATTTGGCATTTCAGCATAAAATACAAGGAAAAAGTCATATTATATTATATAAAGAGTGTGGTGATTCTAAGCACAGAACAGTGGTTGCCAGGGGAGGAAAAGGCAAACTTAATCACTGGGGTTTGAGGTATGTATTCATGTCACTGCATAATACTACAGATGCACATGGGAACATCACAGGAAATGTGCTTGGGTAAAGATGATACATCATGAAGTGCTTACCTTGACCACCATAACCTCATGAAGACAATACTTAAAGCACACTGCTATTATCATTTTTTATTCACAAATGAGCATGGATAGTCATATTTTTCAGACTAGGTAGTAACCTCTCTCTGTGAGTGCACACAAGCAAGTCAACGAATCATAAAAGGAAGTGGTATACTCTGTGGAACAGATACTTACTCTGTCTGGTAGTGACACAAAGTTGACAGATAATTGAGAACAGTTGCTTAAAGTCACATACTCCCCTCCCCCCATAGTTTTATAAATCAATAAACATATCCATGAGAACCGGTGCATTATGAAAGTGGAATTTCCTTTACACTCACCTGCAAAAAGCTACCTTGGTTAGCTGACCATAGTTTTTGTGGCATTATGTCCTCTATTGTTTCATATGACAGTTCCTAAAAAAAGAGAAAAAATCCGCAACCTTTTCCAAAGATTTTACTTTCTACAACATGAAAGATAGATAAAAACTTAATATCCTTAACTTGTGCAGACTACTGTGGTCTTGAAGTAAATGTTCGTAGCCACTTTTCTCAAATGAAAACTGTACTTACTTTGCAGGTGTAAGCTTAAGCAACGCTGCACAAAAATAAAGGAGACACAAACGGTAAAACTCTACTACTTCAAGACTACTTTTCATCATCCCTTGAATAGTCATGCTAGACAGGTCGATTAACAATCGAACAACTTTGCTACATTTCCTGGGGTGGAAATTGAATACCTAGTGTAGGTTGAGCGTGAACCCCCGTACATCAGTGTCTATACACTGTTCTTCCACTCTGTTGCTCTTTTTTTTTTCTTTTTCGTTTCCTGCGTTCTCACAGATCGTAAAATTGAAGGGGGGAAATAAAGTAAACTGGCTTTGTATTGCAGTCAGGAGACTGGAAGCAAAAGCTCTTTCCCATAAAATCCACTTCCACTTGTCTCTGATGTGGCAAAGTCTAGGCATCGTGTGAGACGGTTGGATAAGTTTCGGTGACATCCTCGTCAAGCGTGAAGTTACAGGTAGCATCCGTTTCCCGAAATATCCCCATCGGAAGCGGCGAGCGATGTTCTTTTGTTGCGGTGGGCTTGTCAGTGCTTGCTGTGAGTCTTGCCATGACAGACGTGACAAATGTTTGCATATTGATCCCTGTTACGAGCTTATCAAAAAATAAAAAAGAACGCTGTGATTATCAATGGGCTCACTTACCGGTTATCTCCTTTCATTGAGAGTCGTGTTCAGGACTTCTTAACCAAAAGGTGAAAATAGCCTATCAGCATATAGACATTGTATTCTGCTTGGTGAATAACACCTTTCAAAAGTGAAAGGTGCAAAAGGCATCTCCCAGTGACCTTGTAAAGGGATGATCCAAGCATTTATTTATCTTGCAAACATCGCTTGGACAAAGGATGTTGTTGCATTTTCGCAGCAGATATCCCTCGATGATCGTATTTTTTGCTGAGGATCCTTCTCGTTTAAGCCCTCCGCAACGCTTTTCCCTTAAGGGCCTCTGAATCGTCCTTAAAAATAGAAAGTGTGAATGCATTCTAGTCCACTTCCGTTTCTGTATGATCTGATTGTGCTGTCTGTCGGTCATGTTACTATTGGGATAATATTTTAGAAAATCATTACATGTTGGGGAATGAACTTCTGAAAGCTAGGTCATTACAGAATAAGGAGAAGCAAAACAAGAAATGCGAAAAGCATCTTTAGCAGCATTTGTTTGTTTCTTTATTTTTAGAAATCAATTCCCCTTTGAGATCTTCAAAATGGTGGAATCACATGGTGGAATTACATCCATCGAAACTCTTCTGAACAACTAGAAGCATAAAAAAGGCTTGCTGTAATGATGAGACTAATTATTCTGTCTCTAGAACAGAATTCACAAAGCGGACTTTACTATAAAGCGAGAAATATTTGCGGCATGAGATTATTGTGAATTGGAGCCCACAGCCTTTTTTGGGGCCTGAAATTTTTGTGAATTGGAGCCAATGGCCTTTTTTTTGCGGTTTTTTGCGGCCTGAAATTTTTGCAAATTTGCCACTGGCCTCCATTGCTTCTATAGTGGAGACAAGAACTTTTGTGTTCATCACAAATTCAGGTTCTTGCAAAATGTATGAAATTATAATCTATGGTTAACAGGATATTTTTTGGAGTCTCTCATTTCATCTGAGGACAAGTGTGAACCTCATTTTGACATTTTATCTCATCTGAGAATTACAATCAGATCTCACTTCACAATCTCTTAACAACTACTCCAATGCCTTATTCCCAATCTCAAGATAAAAAGAAAAGAAAAATGTAAGTATTAAGGCAAGTATTAAAATGCCTTTCCCCTATTGCTGCCAGAGTGATCTCGCAGATGATATTTTATAGTGGAATAACACGTGTGGATGTTGAATCAAAATACTCAAGTGTCTTCTGGCTGGAAATGGAGAAGAGATCATAAATTTCCCTCATTGTTTGTGATGCTTTTGGTGAAAACACATTTCCATCGAGTGAGAGAAACATGGTGACTTGGAACTACGTGTTGTGACTCAATGACTGCTGAGCATGCAGTCGTTGTCGACAACAATTAGTTCATATCTAGGTAAGATGACCTCCTTTCCCTCTCCGTTCTGCTTAACTATCACCCAAACGCTCAAGGCATCTCCCTCCAGACATTTTACGACCATGACTTTTAAAGGTATGGTTGAGATGGGGATTGAGGTTTTAACTTTTTGCGAGCTAATTAGTACCCACTCAAACGACATATTAAAGAGCATACAATTTTAAGTGGAATTTAAAGTGTATTTGATGAAAATCAGTTTGAAATAGCCAAGATCTCCAAAATTGAAGTGAAGCTAATAAAAGGGGAAAGGAACTTTTTGTTCGCACCACTTTGTTTTGGTTTTGGAAGTAACAGCCATTTTAAAACCAATTCTCATCCAATAAACTTTGAATTCTTCTGAGAATTGTTTGCTCTGTAATATTTTGTAAGTGGTTTCTAGTCATCTCACAAAAAAGTTAAGATCTTAATTCCTCCATCTCAACCAAAACTATACCAAAGCCTTTAAGAATGTATATCAGACTGCTCAGTAATGATTTTTTTCCTCTTCTTGCATGCTTGCATTCTTTTCTTTTTTTCATATTTCTCTTTTTCTCCGTATGAATGCATGAGGAGGAGGAGGAGGAGGAGGAGGAGAAACTTGAGAAACATGCATTTTCATGTTTTTTCCACCGAAACAGATAATGTTCTTGTATTTCCCAAGAGGAATTTGAGAGGCAGAGGGCAAAAAAGAAGTCAAGCAAGTCTGGACTTGTGAGAAGTTTCTGGCTTCTTCTTTTCAAATCTGATTATTCAATGTCTCTGAGATCCTGATGGTTGGGGTCTATGCATTTTTTTTTCCTCTCCCGGATGTTTTTTGCGAGGTCAGCTTCGAGGCAGAATCCATCATTTGTTAAAGGGACGAGGATATCTGAAAAATGTATGAAAGACACTTAGTTGACTGTGAATGAAGACGACATTCCTCGTGGTGACCAACTGACATTTATCAGAATTCATGAGGGCGTGAAAAATGAAGCTGCCTTGTTCCAAGATGCCTGGGGGTGAAACTAGTCAGAGAAAACCATAAAACACAGTATGGTAATGACAAAACAGAAGTTTTGTAGAGAAAGTATGAGTAAAAAATGCCCAATTCATTGTATAGGTCAAAGTTTGATCAGATATTCCACATGCCCAATACCCATGCTGAATTCCAACTTAATGAAGTCAGATGCTAAAGTAGGATGACTTTAGTGTGGGTGTTCTCAATACGATCATGCATCAAACATGAAGCTATGGGACTGAAAAGTTCAATGGATAGGTCTTTCTCCTGGAAAAAAAAAAGAGTCAAGAAATCCTGAAGTGTGGTTAGATTTTGTCAGGATCTATTTTTCTCTTCATTTCTCTCAAGAACCCAGCAGTTGAGATATCACTTTTAAATGATGCTGTTATTGAAAGCAACCTTCATATGTGACCCGCTACAACAAAAGGATCCGAAAGTTGGGGAGGGCAATTTTCTGAAAATGGCATGACATTATTCCCTTAATCTTCTACTTTAAGTACATATATAGCACAACTAATGAAAATACTCAGTTGCGGAGATATCGATGATTTTATTAGTGCATGTCAAGTGGATGAGGCAACCAGAGTTTCGAGAAAAACGCCTTCAAAGTTTTCCTTCCGATGCTATCAGTTTTCACCGCTTGACTATGGAAGGCATGTTCCTAGCAACCTCCACGATGTTCATTCAAGCTTAGCACCAGCGGTCTACGCACGACCAATCAGTGATCAGGCTGCCACGCACTGACTAATAAGATCACTCCCTCGTTGCTAGGGGCGGAGTTTAGCTGAAGCGCTAAATCCAAATCTTCGGACACGTTTTTCTAAAACGTTGAAAGTCAGAAAATCATGGCCCAGAAAAACTCTGATTTCTTGCCTTTCCTTTGATCATTTAGCTTCGAAATTTCGGCAGATGATAGACAAAACATTAGACTACAAAGTCATGCCAAAAACAGAAATCCGGTTGTTTCGACCAATTTTGATGATGCGACTTCAAACTCGATTTTCCCGGCTCAGGCATCAGCGACTTTAGGATCCTTTTGTTGTAGCGGGTCACATATTTCCTGCTGCTTTTCCCAAAATTTTGATTGATGAATGCTATATTATATCATTCTTGTTTAATTTTGGACTCTGTAAAATGGACTCTGATGTCTTGGTACAATTTTGACTGTAGTTAGACTTGTGAAAGGCATTATTTACCATTTGCAAATGAAACAAACACCCAGCATTAATGTGAGTTTGGGATAGAAACAACCACTGTAAAAATTTGAACGCGTATAATCAATGTTAAGTATTGTTAAATAGTCAAGATATGAACAATAGTTATAATAAAAATGTTGTCAGACCACACAGTCTACAGTTATGGCTTAATAAGAAAAGTACTAATATCTCCTTGTATTTTGGGCTTTATTGCAAAAATTTTGTATGGTAGGATGTTTTGTGATACAACAGACCTACACATATGCATCAACCGTCATATCTTTAACATCTTTTAAATCACTGTTCCCAAAGGTAAACAGGACCTTTAAGATAAAAAGAAAATGAATAGATGACCTAATATTGATGTGTATGTTTCAAGGTTGGATAACATACTTCTAAATTGAAGCTAGCAAAGTGCGACTTGATGAAAAAATGTTGGTCGATGAAGCGCCCTCACACTGTGTTGCTAGTAGACGAATTTCACACTCGTTCGGTCCCGTGTCGCTCTCGGAATCACCCGGATCTGACAGACGGCGCTGCTGCGTGGGGTAATCTGGGAAAGCAGTTTACTGCTCCAACACACACATTTCCTGCTCCGAACCTGATGTCGGATGAGTCAAGTTTCAGAACCTCCAGTGCCTATATTTACTCCTCTAATGCAGCCCAATGACCAATCAACCGTCCACTCGCTGTCCTATATGGTCATCACTATTGCTCACTTCCTCGTTGATAAATGAGAAGAAAGTAAGATAGAGCTGGAGATAGATAGAGAATGAAAAAGAAGAAGTGCAAAAAGAAATACGAGAGTGAGAGTTCTTCATCCAATAAAGTGTCATGATGGGGGGGGGGGGTAATGAAGTCATGTGGGTTTCAGAAACCAATCACCTTGAATTACACTCTGGGGCTGAGCGGTCAGGCGGGGTAAATACATATGATGAGAGGACTGTGGGCCATCTGGGCTTGGCAATTGTCCATTCTTCTTTTGTGTCAAGTGGTATCTTTGCGCTCTCTCTCTCTCCCTTTATATTTCTTTCTCTCCAGTTTTCTCTCTATTTCTTTCTCTTTGTTTTCTCTTTATGTGTATTTATCTCTCTGCTCTCTCTATCTTTTTTTTTTCTATTTCATATATCTCTAATTCTCCCTTCTATCTATCTTTTCTTTCTTTTATCTCCATCTCCTTTTCATTTGCTTCCTCCCATATCTCTCCTTTCTCTCTTTTATTATTTTCTCATTCTCTTTCTCTCCCCTCTCTTTCATTTTTCTTATCTCTCCTTGTCTGTCTTTTTCTTTCTATCTCTCAATCCATCTCTCCTTCAGTGTCTTGTTTGACAGTCTGCGAGATTATTTGGCGGTGAGACCCAAGAGTCGATGTGGCAGTGCCCAACGTGGGGGTTTCTAGAAATAGCAGCAGCACAATCAAATTTGTTGAATGTTGGTGGAAGAGGGAAGGGAAACAGGGGGGCGATGTAGCGTGCAACGTTTACCGACGGGTGAGACAGGAAGATGGTTGATGAACCAGTCACGTTTATTTTTGGCACCGGACGGATGATAGTCTCCGTGCCTTTTAGATAGATATAAATATATATCTCCACACTGACCCAGTGCTAAAGTACACTCTTTATGGTGACTTGTGTCCTCCACTTTAAGTTTTCCCCAGTGCCATTGTCAACTCATGTACATGAGGTGTCCCGAAGTTAAAGGAGTTGTCAGAAAATTGTAAGTTGTTTCTTCTTCTTTTTTTTCTTCTTTTTTTTTGGGGGGGGGGTCATTTCAAAACAATGAAATGTTACAGGGCAAGTCACCATTAGTATCCTTCATTCTACTGTCTCATAGCTCAGTATCTTACTACCAATCTTATATTATCAATATGAAATACATTATACACAATAGAGTCTGAATAAAAAAGAAAATAATACAGAGGCACTTTAGTAAACTTGTTTCACTGCACACTATGAAGGTATAGCTCTATGATATTAATTTTACAGTAAGTCATCCTGTTTTTTTTAATTTTTTTAAATGTTGTACACTCAGTTATGGAGATGCTATAGTCAAACCCATCTCCAACAACTGCTCAATCTATGCATGATATCTGGTCATTATAGACAGGTGGTTGTTATATGCAGGTTTTATACAATAGCTATCATGATGAATATCCTATATGTCCCGTATATGATCACATACTGTACGTACAATACCTGGATGCTCCTGTGTATTCCACAAAGTCATTTGTGCAACCTAATCACCCCGCTGCGGCCTGTTAACAGTCACTGGTTACCATGCCCAGCTCTGGGTGGTCATTATGTATTGTTGTTAAGTCTTCCTGTGGAAACTAAGTCGGTGGTGACTTGTTGCGTTAGGCAGGTGATTGCTATACACAGGTCATAACTAAAGCGTGTCTTTTTGTTTTTTAGTGCGAGGATTTCCATTTGGTCACTGTTTGTAGGTGGCTAGTAGTGATAGATGGGCACTAAAGCAGGTTTGATGGTGTATGTGACCCTGCATCACAAAACCAACAAAAAGTTGCCAGACATGGATTTTTAGGTAAGGGCAGATTCTGAAAGAACAGAATGTAAGCTTTAAAATGATGTATAGCTCAATTCAAATGAACTCTCCTAAGCTACATAAATATCGGAAAGAAAGCGCCCACCCTGGAAAAGTATGGACCATTAGAGAAAAGAGGCTGTGAAGAATAGGGTTTATTCAAGGGCTTAATCTTACCAAGCTGTGCTCTGTGCAAGGAATGGGACAAAATTAAGAGGTAAAACTCCATAAAAACAACAATGAAGTGATTGGTTGGCATCGATTCATCTCAAGAAATGATGGTGTAGCACTAGGCAAGAAGTTTGCACCTCCTAGTGCTCGTCCCACTCTTCAATGAAACGATTATAGCTGATATTAGGCATGCTCTGTTAACACATTCTATTCATGAGTTATACATCATCCGTTCAAAAGTTATTAGAGTTGAAAGTGAAGAGTGTGTAAAGGGTTCCTGAGAAATGGACGAGGGGCCTCGTAAGTCATACCTAATCACACTACTCTACCAAAAAATTGTTGTAGAAAAACTGCTGAAAACACACTTTCTGATCCATTTTATGAACCCAAACTTTAGAATAGCGTAGAAGAAGAATCAGTCTTTCAGAAAATCTAAATATCTAAAAATTGACTAGGTTGACTCTTTGCATCTATTTTGAGTCATCACATGAAATCAGGGCATACAACTTTTTGTTGGTTTTATGAGGCACAGTCACATATATATATATTTTTATATCAACAACAAAGACAGCTAGTCTTCTCTCCTGGAGAATTGACCCAAATAAAATGCATTGCCTGGATTCCAAATGTTTATCTTACAGCTGAAGAAGAACACTGAATGTAGTTCTATACGTCCCCCATCTGCATCGTCAGCCTAAGATATGAACATACTACAGAGAGTATAGTATGTTCATCAAGTTTAATTGTCCTTAGTGGAAATAATTTTTCGTGTGTGTGTTAAAAGTTAGCTCCTAACCTGCTTCTTATGACGTTTTGGATACCAAGTTCCTGCCATCAAAGGTTAATATTTGACAATGATTAATGATGTGAAAAATAATTGTTACTTATATGGGGCTATGTATACAGTGAAAGTGGAAGAAATTACAAAATGGGAACAGTGCACTAGAAACAAGGATACGTAAATTTGTTCATGGTGTTCAGTACTAGCCAGATGTGAGTTGATGTGTAGAGGAATTATTAATTGAACTTAGCTCCGAAACTCTTTATTTGCCATGGTGGAAACCCCCTGTGTGCCACGTTATTCTGAGACATGAAGGTAGTCCTGCTTTGAGAAAGAATTCTGTTTTTCCAATCTATATGACTTCTACAAATTTCTGTTAAGCTTGATAGTCAATCACCACATAGAATGCAAGCTGTATGTAAAAAGAACAAAAGCGGGAGAAAAGCTTTCATTGTACCGCGGGATTAGGCAATTTATCGAACGGTTAAAGTGGATTAGTGCATTTGAGCGGAATATGCGAAGTTGGCACGCCGTCAACTGAGTGGGACGTGCGAACATGGCACATAAAGAGTTAAAAATGAATACTTTCACTGAATCTCTGAGTTTTGTCGATATTGTTGTTGAATGTCTGTGATACCTTGTAGACCTTTCAAGGCACTGAGGATTAATCGCTTTGGCCTCTGATATTTTCAGCAAGACAGTGATCATCTTAGGCCTCCACCACTCCGTTTCACTTGATGATCCACAATCAATCCAATGGCATGCCATTTGAAATGCATACGCTGAAGCCTGATATTGGACAAAAATGATACATATCTCAAAAGATATCAAAATATCTTGATGTATCTGCCCGACAGTTCAAAGCCGTGCGGCATCGTTTGAACCTGGGACTGTCTTCCAATCAAAAAGGAATTTCTGAAGTGCACAGCTTACCATATGTCATGCATTTTCCTTAGAGTAAGAAAAGTGGTTATGGAAACCAACTATTGATCCTCCTATTTAACAAGTAGTCCCAGTTAAATATCATGGCATACAAAACAGGGAAACTTGGATTTGAAGTCATGGCAAGTGAAGACAAGTCTAAATTCATCCACATTTGTTACAAAAAATGGGAGCTGACAATCATTATAAACATGCCAGACCAGAAAAAAAAAGTTATCTGAGTTGTTATTATGAAGCTGGGGAAATCTGTCCCGAAATTGATCAGCTATCAAGTATAAGCATCATGCAGCAGCTAGTCATGATATACAAGGAGAGCTTGGCATGAATGAAGATTTCGTGTACCAGTTGGAACCATACTCAGAAGAGTTATGTAGTTATTGATTTTTGTTTTTTATATCATTTCATTTGTTTTCCTATTTTCCATTTGGAGATATATGTAGAACAGGAGATTCCCACTGAGTATAGAACTGTAGGTTCAAATGGATACATTAGTTTCTGACATGGTCTTTGGCACAGTAATTCATCTGTGAAGAGAGTCTATGGTGTCACCATGTAAAAATCCTCAAAAGGACTTGCACCTGTTCTATCTCTGGTAGCTCTACCAAGAACAAGATTGACTGAAGTTCTGTTGTTGTTGTTGTTGTTGTTATGCCTCCGCCACGAAGTGGTGCCGGAGGCATTATGTTTTCGGGTTGTCCGTCCGTCCGTCCGTCCGTCCGTCCGTCCGTCCGTCCGTCCTTCCGTCCGTCCTTCCGTCCGTCCTTCCGTCCGTCCGTAATGAATTTTGTGGACAGGGTAACTACCAAAACCTTTTGAGGTATCCTAATGAAACTTGGCATGTATGTGTATTAGGGGGTGAAGTTGTGCCTATCAACTTTTGGGTGCACATGCTCAAGGTCAAAGGTCAAAAGGTCAAGGTCAAATGATTAAAATTTCACTATTTCCCCCATATCTATGCAATGCGTAAAGATATTTTCTTGAAACTTAGTGTATACATGTATTACCCAATTAAGATTCTCTGGTGAAAGTTTGGGGTCATGAGGTCAAAAGGTCAAAGGTCAAAAGGTCAAGTAAAGTGTTAAAATTTTACTTTTTTCTCTGTATCTTGGAAATTGTTCAAGGTATCTTCATGAAACAGTATATATGCATGTACTGACTGGCAGTGGTTATCTAGGGAATTCAGGGTTCATTGGGTCAAAGGTCAGGGGTCAAAGGTCAAGGCAATACTTCAAAACTTTACTATTTTCCTTATATTTATGCAATGCCAGCAGGATTATTTTGTTTAACTTGATGTATGCATGTATAACCCAATAGAAATTATCTGGGATTTTTTTTTTTTTGCCAGGAAGGTCAAAGGTCAAATGGTCAAAGTGAAAGTGCTGAACTTACTTCTTTCTCCATATCTCGGAAGTGGCTCAAGTTATCTTGAAACTTAGTACATGTTTATGTATGTTCTGCCTGACAGTGATTCTCTTATAAATCAAAGGCCAGATGAAAATGATAACAATTTACTGTTCAATACGGAAATTGCACTTTTTCTCCATACCTTGAAAATTACTCGGTGCATAAACTTATGAAAGGGTCAAAGTCAAGTTAAAGTTCTTAAATCCCCAAATACATGCTCTCCTCCAATTCATCCAATTAAACATACACGTGTAGGTCAAGGAAGGTAAACATTCAATACATTTGTGACAAACATGTCATTTTGATATTTTGCCAATTTTGTGAAAATGTAATCACACATTGTCCACACATACTATAGACCCATTAGGAGAATCATGCATTATGGCGGAGGCATACCAGTCGCCATAGCGACATTTCTAGTTTGTTTTTATTTCCATCTTCATAAAAAAATACACACATTACAAGTTTCATATACATTGCATATACATACAGAAGAAACGGGGGATTGCCTGTTCAGTCATATTATCAAAATATGTCTGTTCTTCCACAGGGTCCCTAATTTACAGTACAATACAGTTCTAGGAACTGAGTAGCTGTGACTCCGCTACTCATTCGCCTTTCACACACACACAAAAAAAATGGTTGCCATTTCTGTGCTAAATTCAAGAATCTGTGTGGACCACATCTTTGATGTCCAAGGTGTTGTATAAAACAAATAGTGTATGGTCTTTGATAGTGCAATGGAACAAGATTTTGCACTCAATGAAAGATGAGGCACATTATTCAACTCAGCTTTGTGTCATAGAATAGAGTGGTTCAGTTGTTCAACTCATGCAAATTTTTGTACCATCGCACTCGTGACCGTTCACTATTTGTATACTATAATTATTTTGTTCAGTACAAAAACCACATACAATTCTTAATGAATATGCATTTACAGGTGTATGTATGTGTCCATGTAAAAATATATATGCACAGTGAACATAGTGTACATCTGCATACAGATTTGCAGTGTGTGAATTCTGTTCAGGAATTCTCGGGAGTATGAAAAGCAGAATGGCATCTCATCTCATTAAAGGATTGAAGGTGATATGTAACAGAGTGCGGCAAAACATCACGTACTACGACCACAGTTTTTGCATGATTAATGCGAATCCAGTAATAATGTGCCGCACTACATCAATCAGTATTTTCCCATACGCACTCCCCTTTTTCGTGTGCTACGTCACATTCTGGGTGCTCCATTGGTATGAGATGATTCCTTCCATCACGAGCATCATTAATAATGAAGTTTAATTTGGCTCGTCGGGTTGTTGAGCGGCCTGTCTCGTCTGTTTTTCCATTGTCGTTTCACACTGGAGTCTGGTGTACTTTCAGGTCATATGGCTGATGTGTGGACTGCAGGTTTTGCATTATATAAGGTGTAGGATAGGAAAACAAGTATTAACGATGAGTATTTCGAAATTGTTTGTAGTGATGACAATGCTATCAAACCTCATTCTTACAATACAGAAATTATAGACAATACTTACATTGTGTGTATATGTAAAAGTATAGCTCTATTTGTTAGATACCCGATGAATTTATCCACCTAAACTAATGGTCCAGCTGATATGGGAATTTTGTTTTTCTTCAGTATGATAGAGAAAGAGCCTAACTGGGGTACTGAAAAAAACAACAACATGAAGAAATATAAACATACTTTCCATTAAAACTGTAGTACCAGCAATGTTCAAATAGTTCTGCAAGGCACAAATAGGGTTGCCATTTTCAGCCAGTATGTATTCGGGAGGGGTGAGGAGGTGTGCTTTATCAGACTGAGCTTGGAGCATTCTATCGACAAAAACATATGCATATAAGAGTGTGTGTAAGTTTGAACGTAAAAGTGTGTGTGTGTATATGTGAGCGTTTCATTTCCCAATCTTCTCAGCGGTCCTAGAGTGCTCGATGCGGAGCGCGGTGGTCTAAGAATACCCCCCCGAACTCTCGGAGGCGAGATCTGCGATGCCTCCCGGGCCTGATTTTGGTCTCTTCATTTCCTGCAGAGTTGAGCCCGGCCGCGGCAATTAGTTTGATTTGACAGATCGCTCCGGCGGGAGACGGGAGCTCATGTGGAGGAGAGTGTCCGCACTTCCTGTCGTCAGCAAACGTGGGCTCCCCAGCTAGAAAGATTGGTTCCATTCCCATATATTAAATGTTTGGTGTATTGTCAGCTGATTGCTTGGAGGTAGTAAACTAAAGTCTTTTTAAATGAGGAAGGGGGAGGGTGATATCCCATATATAAGTATGTGTATATATCTATCTATAATTGTATCTGTCCTATATGCATATTATATATGCATGTATGTATATGTGTGGTGAATGTGTGTGTGTGTGTGTGTGTGTGACTTTCTTTTGCATAAAAAAATCTATGTTATATGACCATGTTTAAGTTAGTTGTACTGTTAGCAAAGGACATTATATTAAGAATTATTGAAATTCCTTGTTGTCAGAAGGATGGCGTTTTCCAAGGGTTTTTTGTTTTTGTTGCTGTTGTATGTGTGTTGACATTCAGATTTGTGGGAATTGAACTTGTCCTCAAACAGTCATTGGGTATATCCTATAAACTGGAAATCTGTTTAAGTCATCTATATTTTTACAGAAATTTTGATGATTTAAAATAGGAGAAAAAGACATAAAAAGAATGTTGTATATTGCTCTTATCCTTTGCTTCTTCTGCTCCTGATTTGCACCCATCTGACCCAGTACAAGAGATTTGCCTCACTCTTTCAACATCACTCTTTTCCTCTCAGCAAGCACTGAGTATGCATCTCAGTGAATGTGTGTGTATGTAATATATGCTTATGGTTGTACGTTCCAGCCCTGAGACAAAATTAAGGAATAATCCACTCCTCATACCATGTCATCCTTTTTATACGTCCATCACATGTTTCATTGTTTTATTTTTCATCATATAATTTGCATAGAGACCTGCCTAGTGCTGTCGTGGCAACTGCAGCATGTATGCAGGGGCATACATTTATATACGTATAAGAAACAAAATAAAATTAGACATACATGAGCACTCTTTTTGCTTTCTTATTCTCATTTTCCTTCTCTGTCTATTTCTCCATCTTGTTCTTTTTCTCTGTCTCATGTCTTGCTTCATAATTTTTTTCAGGGGGTGGGATTAAGGGGGGGGGGGGGGGGGGGGGGGAGGGTGGGTTCTCCCAGTGTTATTTCTTCACTTTGTCCCGGTACAGTCCATCGATCCATAACACCTTTTATCATGCGTGCACCCCTGGCCGGCCCGGAGCTTTTTAGTCTGTCAACATACTCGTGTGCTCCTTTCTCAACTCTACAGGCTGATGCACATATGTAGTCTTGCTCCAAGACCCTCTTCTTCTCCCTGTCTGAGTTAACCTTCTTGTTGACCTTCCCTGGTATCTTTTTCTCTCCCCCTCCCTCCCCCTTTCTCTCTCCCCCTTCCTCTCTTCCCCTTCTCTGCTGCCACTCCTTGATGTAGCCGCCATCCCCTCCCATTTATCTCTGACACCTCAAATCTATCTCCTATTCACTCGTGGTGAGCCAGTTCAGGTTGCAACTTTATGGGTTCATTATGTGAGTGATCAACCTTTCCTATCCAGCTTTCACTCATCTATCTCCCTCTCCTTCTCTCTCTCTCTCCCTCGCTCTCTCAATCCCTCCCTCTCTCTCTCTCTGATGCCAGCTCGTGCGTAGCACACACACACTTGATCCCGTCCACTCGGTATGGGGTTGCCGGGGCGCGAGCGTGATTCAGTCATTCCGCGAGGCAGAGGTGCCGGTGTGTGGACGTACCCTCACCACTGCTCTCTCCTCTCTCTCTCCTCCTCCTCGAGTCAGCTTGGATCGAATGAGGCTGTGTTCCTCGCTCTCTTCTCACCCTCCTCCGTGCCCATCTCTCCGTTTCTCTCAGTCTCTCTCCGTCTCGTATACTTACACACACTCACACAACCACTCCTGACTATACAGCGTACACACACATACATTCTCTCATATTCCATCCGTCTTTTCTTATCCTCTTTTTTCTCCCTCCATCTCTCTCTCTCTCCATCAGCAAGGAGATGCCCAACACCCCATCTCCCACCAATATTCCTATTTCTTTTGCCCCCGGGGCACAGCTCCTCGTCGTGGGTGCGAGCAGCCCACTGATTGATTCCGTGTTAAACTCAATTTGAGGACTCGTTGACGGGGGGCTTAAGCTCACCCTCATCTGCACACAGAAGCACTCATCTTATTTTTTGGTCATCTTCCCAAGGATGCGGGGAGAGGAGTAATTCTGGATTCAGCGGCGGTGCTCCTCCTCTTAAAGTATCTGCCTCCCGGGGCCCTGCCATCTACTCCTCCTGCTGGACCTGTGGATTTTTCCGTCTTTTTCTCTGCGCCCGTGAAGACATTACCATTTGTGACCGCCAGAAGGATGTATTCAAAATCTTCTCTCCCGCTGTCCCGATAAACATCAGCCATCAACACTGTGAAGCGTCAGGACCTTAACGTGTGGAATTTAAAGAGGATTTAATATGCATCTTTGAAGCCGATTGTAGATGAATTGCTGGCCGGCCGGAGCAGGCAAATTACTGTCTCTGTGACATGGATTGATGGAGATGTTTTATGATGTCATTCTTCTGCACTTCGTGTGATTTTTTAGGATAACGGAGGAAAGAGACTTGAACTCAGAAACTCCTTCCATGAGAGTTAAAACAGGTGATGAATTCATTGTGGCATCATAAACCTTCAGTTGTAACTTGGGAGTGGGATGAGGATGCTTTACCAATATGGATGAGATGTTGAAATTTTGTTGTGTAGGAACAGAGTCAAATCAATAGACTTGATGCTGTCAAGCCCTTGTAAGTTTCATACATTCCATAGTAGATGAGTTGTAGATGTGAAATATTCTGTATTGCATTTGATCTCCCGCTCTATCTCACTGCTGTCTTTTTTTTTTTTATTCTGATCAATTTTGTTTGGTCTTGTTTTCCAGCATGAAATTTTCTTGAATATTCATTTTCCTGAATATTTTCTGCAAGGATGAAGCATTGCTGCCGGAGGAATGGCACATGAAAAAAAGAAATCCAGAGTAAGATTAGTTGTTATCGTTGTTGTTGTTGTGTGTGCGTGCCTGTGTTTTGTTGTTGTTGTTTTTTTGCCGGAGGATGTGTAATATGCTGTGTGATATTAAGAGGAGAATGTGGGAGCGGAAGTGATTACAGAGAAATACTCGAACAGTGGGAGGAGAATAACATTCTCTGCTCTCTTCTGTTTTGTGTTCGTCTTTCTCTTCAAACTCCATATCTCTCCCTGCTCTCCTTTCCCTGCTCAATCATTATATTGGTGATGTATGTGATATATATATATATTTTTTTTCTTTTATTGCCTGGATGGCATTATTGGATTTCTGTACCTTCGACATTTTGCGGGAGCTTGCAGTGGGATAGATGTGGAATTGGAGCGACATATTGCCTTTGGACGACTGCAAATGTCATACCACCCCCATCATGTTACGTTAACCCTGCAACTCTCGAGGAAAAGAAGGTAGAAGATATAAAGCCCTCCGTTACGGTCTGGTGTCCCATGCAAGGTCCCACCCATTTATGCCATCGAGGTGATCAAATGTGACCTGAGCAAACGTGGAAGTTTGTTCATTGTATCCCTCCCGATTGCTTTTCAGGTGTGTTAACTGAAAAGGACCGGCAGGGATGCAGATAGACACGTAATATTGGAATGATCATTTCATCTGTTGAGAATGAGAAGGGCGTTAAGTGGTCGTGAACACTATGGGTTTAGTGGCAACTTAACGCCCTTATCATTCTTAGCCGACGATTTGTAGTCAATCTCAAATTGTGTTTTCTCCTAGCAAGAACTCCATGTACAGGAAAAAAGAACAAGGTTGAGCAATGAGGGCAAGATGTATGTATGTAAGTAGGGTAGTAATGCATTTTAGTCCAACAGTGCTATTTATGACAGACACCAGGCAATGCTTTGGCTGGAGTTGCATTGTTATCATAGATTGTTTCTCCTATCTTTTTTTTATATTTTTTTTGGCGAGGGCGGTGAAAAACAATGTTTGTTGATGATAAATTTGCGTTATTTTCTGTTGTGTGTGTGTGTGTTTTTGTGCAGGGAAGATGTGTTTTTTTTTTTCTCCATGGCATTTCCTTAATGCCACTGTGCTGCAAATGAAATCACACAGTTGATAGGTTTCATTTTAGATGCCCTATCAACTGGTAGAAAATAATATGGCTCTTTTTGTAGAAGCATGTAGCACTGTTTTAAGGAATAAAGAATTGGCCATCAAATATGTTAAGTAAAGACTGTAAGACTAGCAACTCGAATGCTTACTCTTTGAGTCAAGATGATTTAATTTGTATTTGCATGTAAAAGTTCATCCATACCACATCATATTAGGCCTACGCATACAGCTCAGCAAGTTAGCGCGCAGACGATGTTTTGATAGTTGATATGATGATGCCAGTATCATGTGTGCATACCGATAAGCATGCAATAACAGGTTCGTAGTCAATGGAATGCAGCGCTAGGACAGATGCACAGTATGAGCCAGCCAGCCAAACTCATGTGGATGTGGTTACTGTTAGGTGTTGATTCATGTGCGTAATTATTAACCAGTCAGGGCCCGAGGAAACGTTGCTGAAGAAGTTATCGTCTTGCCATCTCCAGATTGGCAACTCTGAATTTCATTGCATATCTTGGAGTGGACAATCTGTACAAAATCAGACAGAAATTTACTAGAATTTTACATTTGGAGAGAGAGACAGTTAAACTCATGTTGCCAATTTCAGAATCAGTCATTGATAGAGCAATTAAGAGGTTTTTGCAATTCTGCGACCAGTATATATTGCATTTCATCCATAAAGGGCTCAATCAAATGAAGAGGTAATGTATTTGCTTGATCTTGTAATATGATAATAATGAGTACTACAAACTACCCAAAAGATACAGCACCAAACCAGAAATACAGTGTATAGGACTGGATTGGTGAGTTAAACAGGATGCCGATCCTAAATCTACGTGCATCATATTGACGATGGGAGGATTACGTTTTTGCTCTGGAAATTAAAGAATTGTATATAAAGTGGAGTGATGAGGAGGCTCATTCTGCTTACTTCATTTTGTCTTCCATACAGGATTCTATGAGGAGTGAACTTAACCTATGGATTAGCCAAGGAGTGAGCGTGAGGGGTACTTTCTGCCTGCGGTGTCGAGACCATGGAGGTCCGCCATGCCGAGCTCTACCATGACTTCAAATTTTCGCGCAGGAAAACACGTGAGTGAGCGGTACACCCCGGGAAATAAAAAAGAGCGGGAGTTCCCGATGGTGAGAACCAAGATGCCGGATTGTGGGGACGAGACAAACACAACGAACAGCTCGCAGTCGACGACGACCGCGGCGCTGTCGTTGCTGCGAATGTCGCGCAGCTCCCGCAGCTCCAGCTCGCCGGAGCTGCACTGCACGACGGCGGACACGACCCCGGCCAACTCGACGCGGCCGGTGCTGACCTCGCATTCGGCTGACGAGCTGCATACGGAGGTGCACCTGCCGCGCAGTGAGCCGGTGCGCAAGACGTTTACGACACGGCAGAAGTACAATATTCAGTGCTGCACCCTCCCCGTGTGTCTCATCACATTACAGGTGCTGCTAGGTGTGACCGTCATTGTTTTTGGAATAACCATGCTGCTCATGACACCCTCTCTTAAGACTAGGGATGCGCCTTACTGGGCTGGAATAGTGGTGAGTTTGCACACCCCCCTTCTACAAATTTTAGATACCACACTTTTCATACAGGTAGATCTGTTTTGTTTTGTTTTTATCACATGATCTCTTCCTATGCTTTCAATGTGTACTCTAATATTCTGGTGTCATGTTTGTGTATTACGATTGTGCGACTGGTGACCGAGGACAAAAATTGTACAGTTTTGTGTCGTTATGTGAATCCAAATTGTTTGCTTGATGATATGATGCTGTTTGTGCGGTGCAAGCGAACATTGATTTTTCAAGCAGTGTATTATGACCACATTCTACATGTCGTTTCAAATTCCATACATGTTTAAAGTGGTATGAGCATTTCCCTTCAATTGGGAATGTGTCATGTGGGTCATCTCAGTATGCATACACAGTGTATCGCCTTGTCATTTAGAAGGAAAGGAAAAGAAACCCTATCCGCCATCTAGTCCTTGTGTGATGCATCGAACGCGAGAGCTCCACTCCAGCAGCCACCGACACCGCTGAAAATGAATGAGGGAGTCGTGTTTCCGCGGCTCTTTGACGCAAAAACCTGCCTGCGCTGCCTCTCCCTCCCACAATCAGCCCAGAATTATAACGCCATTATGGGCACCTCATCCATTTCATCGCACGCGCTCATGGCTGTGCAGTAATGTCACCTCTACTGTCTTAATGGAGGGGGCCCACCTCTCAGCGAAAGGCTTCTGCCGATACGTACGAGATAGCAATCCCTTCTTTCTGTTCTGGGTTCATGATACTCTTACTTAAGCAGAATGTTAGTAAAGTAGAAAAGCCAGGATTCACTCATTAAGTCTCTTCCTCGCAAGACTGCTGCTAAAGTAGATTTCTAACTGCTGTTCAACTAAAGAGGACAGTAATCTTCTGTAGCAGGTTCTGTTCTTTTTGTTGTCCGTAAGTCCTCATTTGTCGATGGCTTCTAGGCATGTGGGGTTGCAATCCTTCTACTGCTCAAGGCGTCTTTTCAAGTCACTGTGGATGAAAGGTCAAAATCATCGCACATTTCATTTGAGTTCCTTTCATTTTGATATTGTAGCAACTACTGAAGCTACAGGCACTGTGTTTTAAGTTTCCATAGTGGTAAAAAGAACAACAACAAAACAACAACAACAACAACAGAAACATGGATAGTACTTGGCAAGTGAATAAATGGATCAGGGTTGACTTGAACATCTTTCTTGACAAAATATCCATAGATTTAAAGGACTAGATCATCACAATTAATCAAAAACAAGTCACACTTGTAGATGAATTCATAATCATTCAAATATATTTGTGTTACCATGTGTAGACCTTGATAGTCTGCTGTTCTAACCAATTCTGTTATATATTTTTTTTTCATGATACAAGCTAATCGACAGAAAATCTAATCAAGATTTGAGGTATGTTATCAAAAATCTGTTGATCAGGCTGTAAGGTCTCAATGGATATCTGTCAGCAAAACTACTTATGTGACGGGGAGTAATTAACCAGCATGAAACACTTCTGTTTGTCAAAAGAGCACAAATCAAATGAGGACAAAATACAATGCAGACTTTGTGTGTGGTCTAGCAGTCAGTTATGACACTGTGTGAGTGACAGTGCCATCTTCTTTTGAAAACTTTGTAGAAATTGAATTGTTTGCACAACTCTGCGTAAGCACCACTAAGATTTCACAGGCAGTAAAAAGGGAGCTTAATTTTCCACCGATTGATGCTGACCATGTAACCAATCTGACCATCATGAATACTTTTGCATTCCTGTGTGAATATAGGATCACATATCAATCTCCCATTTCCCTGTCTCATGCTCCAAGAAAAGATGCAAGGTAGAATTTGCCCAGCAAATACCCCTTTTGAATATTATCCTCGGTCCAGCTGTGATCATACTTTGTCAGATGTGAAATAAACGAATAGATAAACATGTTTAAAAGATGAAGCAATAAATCTGTTCATTTTTGTTTATCAGTTGCCGATCTGTAATACATATAGACGAATGCAAATGTATACATTACAATTTCTTTTCCTTTCTAACATTTTGTGTGGCTGTTTCCATTTTTTTTTTCTTAGATTACATTTTATAGAGTCAGTCATAAATTTCTTTGAAAAGTTTAGCTGCTGAAAACAGTAAAGAACTGTTAAAAGCTTAGATGATTGTGCAGCAAATGGATCACGCAGGAATAAAACAAAAAACACATGCTAACAAATATATATCTTCTCAACAAAAATATGAAAACAGAAAGAAAAAGAGCTCTCACCATTTTCCTCCCGTTGTAGGAGAGCTTGTTTACAAGACTACTTTAACTTCGCAAGAACAGCTTCGTTTTCCTTTCTCCAAGGCACCTGACCTCTTCTCATACAGCCACCGAGCCTGGCCGGATTGAGGATATTACCCCTTCTGGGATGAGAAGTAATTGATTGCGAGGTCTTGTAATGATACAGATTATGGCTAATGACCTGATTGCTATCCCACAGCCATTCCTGCGGACGTACGTCGAGAAAGAGAGGGAAGGGCGGGGGACCGAAAGAGAGATACAGACAGACAAAGTGAGACAGACGGACAGAAAGAGGGAAAAAGTTGTAGATATGAGTTGTTAATTATAGGGAGGATTATTTAGGATTGGAAACGGGCAGCATGTCTTGCCGATCACAGAGTCACGCTGAGAAGACAAGAGTGTTTGCCATCCCTCGTACAAATCTCCCAGAATGGAAAACCGCAGTGAGCAATCAAATTAGGCCAATGCTTCGAAATAATTTAGCAAACAGGCGCTACTTATCTTTTTGTCATAAAGTGTGTTTCAGTTTCGGTGATTGGGTGAAAAGCAAAAAAGAGGGCTTTGGAATGAAGTCACATTATGTACTGCACACATGTCACCTTTCATCCCGGTAAATTATAGTGTTCAACCATCCAGCTAACATTCATTGCCCCCCCCCCCCCCCCCCCCCCCGATTTATTTATCTATAAATTTTGCATTTTGCATGGGATATTTGTATTTGAGATAGAAATTTGAAGTTTTTGCCTTGAGTACTGGCTCAAGCCACCTGAAATGTATGATAGATGGAGTCAAGATTACCAGTCATTTACCATTCTTCTGCATAATGAGGTAGAGAGATATAAAAGAAGATAATTCTTCTATTGCCAAGCCTCTTCTTGTATCCTTGAGAGCATCTTCAATTAAATCTGCGTACTTTTCATGCTGTATACATCAGGCTCTGTCCAATCTACTCCAGGTCTTTGATTTTAAGTCCCTAGCATCCAGCCATCTCATGAATGCATGTGACTTTCCTGTATTTTTCTGAGTAAACGACAAACGATACTAACAATAAAATGAAATCAAAGGTGAAAAAAGACAAACAGAAAGATAACAATTGATAGCAAAGGACTTATATAACTAAGACAGACTTCTCCTGATGTGATGGAGAAGTAAAAAAAAAAAAAAAAAGATAAAAAAAAGATGGTCGCCGATGTAATCACTGGAGATCAGACCCAACAAATCTTGGGCAAACCCTCCAGGATATATACAGGATGTCAATTTAGACAAAGAGGCAGGAAAAGTTGCCTCTTAATGGATCTTCCAGGAAGTAACTCCATAGAGGGCGCCAAAGTGTCGTAATGACAAGAACAACAACAACAACAAAAGTGTAGATATAGAAATTCATTTCTTACATCAACAAATATTTATATTCATAGGAAGAGCTTTAATGCAGAAACTGATCCATTTTTTATCAACTTGAGACTTTTGAGATTGAAGCTGCTAAGATAAAAAGAAAGTAATTCAATATAAAAGTGATAACGCTAATAATAACTTCTTGGTATGTAACAAGTGCAGTATTGTTGAAAAGATGTGATTTTCTCCATTTGATGATGACCTTCTTTAAGAAAACTTTTTGAGTGTTTTTTTTACATTTATACTTTTCATACAATGTATACATATTCATGTGTATGTACATTGCACTAAGAAAAAAAAGTGTTTTATGGAAGAAGAAATACCTTAAGATTGGCAGAAAGAAAAGAAAAGAAAAAAAATCATAGGCACAATGGCTGATTCTGTCTTTGAATTTTGACTCTTAACTGTGGGTTAGCATCTGAACAGACTATGCAGATTGCAGTGCCTCCCCAAAAAATAGATACGAAGATGCTTCTGAGTTGTCTGACCACTTGACAAGAAAGGGCTGGCAGGATTGAACAAGGCTGAGCACTACGATGGAAATGAAAATGACAATTTTCATGGAATATAAATGAGACAAACAGTCAACATAATCACTTTAATGAAGTGGGTCATCGAGATGTATATAAATAATCATATACATATATGCATAAATACCAATACCTTTATGTAAATTTATAATGAAACTTCCAAAGCATATCTCTCTCCAAACCTTGAACTGTACTGCCCATATTCTCTCACAGTGTTTTAGCCAGTGATGTCGTATTCCATGACATCCGCCATCAATATGATTTCGGCACTCCACCCTGTGAAGACTTCTCCCTGGAGACACAGTACATTGAAAAAAAAAAAATCCCACTGGATGTAGTCTTCTTTTCATGTCTTGGCCACTTCCATAATTAATGACGGAATCTGGGCAGGAATGGTGTTGGGCCGACTCAAATTGCCCGCGAAATTGTTATCGCTGAAAAACCTGACGAACTCCTGCCTTGCCTCGTCGGAATACTCATGGTACCTGATGTTCATATTCCGTCAGGTTGGAGTTTGATTATAGGGGAGAGGTTGAGAACATGGGTAGCATGTGTTAGTTTGATGTGATCATATTTTGGATGAAGAGGAGTTTAGGGGTAGCAAATATTTTCACCCCATTATAATCTTCAAATATTGTGCTTCTCTCGTATCTTTTGAAATACAATCTAACATTGGGAATGAGTGAACTTTTTTTTCATGAGTTTTAGGGTCTGATACTTACAATGAACAATGAGGAAATTTTTAATCATGTTTCCTACATCCTATTCAAAACTTTTCAGAGTTGAGTGATGTTCAGAAATGTGTTATTAATTAATGTGAATTTAGTTTGCTTCCAGACGTACAAACTAAACTCACAAGCATTGAATATGGTTCAAACTATGTTTACAAAGAAGTTATTTTGTAATTCCAGATAGCTGAAAGAACTTATTTAACTACCGGTACTATTCTTGACATTTCAGTTGGGGGAAAAAAGTGGAACAAACTTTGTTTGCTTGCTGTAATTTACCCTCTGTGGAAGTCTACAAGTGAGCTATCATGTTTAACTTTTGTCTTGTATCTAGTTTGATGTCTTGCCAATGGTACAGGTTAGAAATGCTGGAACGTATTCTTCGGTCCAAATGTAAACTTGGCCTTGACCATTACATTATCTATGTAGCTTTGCTCAATGTGTAGTCTCATGACTAAACTGGAGTGTTTGAATCTTCAAATACTAGATTTGTTAGTCTTGTTAGTAGGCTAAGAGTGTGTAGAAATGGCAGAATTCAGGCATTGATCTAATGCAGATATGAAACTACTAACATATGGGACAGTCTCTTGAACACTGTAAGATATGTAAAAGACACCACTGGTGCACTGTATCCTTCTTCATTGGCCACAACAAGACTTTACTTCATGATTTATATGCAAGGACAAATCTTTGAAGCAGCAATGATTGATTTTGCCCGCATTGTACAACTCAAATATTCATTAACCCCATGTCCAATGAAGAAAATGTTTGAAGTACTATAGATCATCAGCTGAGAACTAGAAGGGTGCTATTGCATTCTAAGATTTGAGCACAAATAAAAATGAAAAAATCAATTTACACATTTACTTTTTATACAAAAAGCTTATTTAAACAAAAAATGGGTAGATTTATAAACACTGTTCCAAATAACCGGTAAAATAGTGGCCTTGTGTTCTTAATATTTGACATTTTACTAAAAGTGACGATAATCTAAAATTGACGCCATAATGCAGAGGAGATTGAGCACAAAAATGTGATAACAATGATTGAATAACTCCCCCCCCCCCAAAAAAAAAAAGAAAGAAAAGAAAAAAAATTGTGATAATGCCCTTCTGTTTCTTAGCCAATATTATCTGCCTGTAAATTGCAGTTAAGTATTTATTAGCGCTGTTATCTGACTGCAGCTCAGTTCATGATGTGGAACATGATTGAATGCAAGTAATGAAGTAGATCTCTTGCAGAATGAAAAGAAAGAGCAGAAAGAGGGGAAAAAAAGGAGAACCGAGGGAGCAGAGGAACAGAAGGAATGAGAGAGAAGAAGAGGAAGAGAAGGAAAGAAAGAGAGAAGGAGAGTAACAGAAAGACATAGACAAGGAGAGAAAAAAAGGAGAGCAAGTGACTGAGAGAAAGAAAAAAAAAATAGACAGGAGAAATGGAAGCTTAGAAGCTAGATTCAAGAAAATCTTGATGCCATGCTGGATTTGAGGGGTCAGTACATTCCGTGCCCAATATAGCACAGACCTTGTTATTAGAATGTGAGATGGTCACTCAAAAAAGAAACCAACAACATGAAAGTAAAAAGTTAAAAAAGGAAATACCTTAGGACAGGGATGATTGTGTAAGTGTGTGCTAATTATAGGAAACGTCCTTGAAAGGGCAAACTGTATTTATCTTGTTAAGTGCCTCTTGCTTAGAAGTGCAAAATCCTCATCGGGCTTAAGGGGGGAAAAGAGCATTAGGAGTGGAGTTGTCTGGTATGCATAATGAGTGGGAGCATGAAATTAAAGGGATGGTATAGTATTGGTTGAGGTGAGGATTCAGCTTTTAACATTTGGCAAGAAATTTAGTAACCACTCTGTGAAATGTTAAAGAGCATACTATTCTAGGGGGAACTGAGAGTTTATTTGATGAAAATCAGTTTTGAAATAACTGATATATCCGAAACAAGGTAAAACAAAAAGATCCTAATAAAAGTCATGGCCTGTTGCATTTTATTGGGATCACTTTTGTGATGTCTCAGCCATTTCAAGATGCTACACAATTTTCATCAAACAAACTGTGAATTCTTCTGATAATTTCATGTTCTTTCATTTTTCATAGAAGGTTTCTTATTATCTCACAAATGCACAGAAAAAAATTGAAAACCTGCAGCCCAATCTAAATCTAAACTGTGCAATCCCTTTAAATGTGCTTTTAAGAGTTCAAGAGGGCAAGGACATTGAGAAAACTTGCAAGGTGTACTAAACTAGGGATTCAACTTTCTTTCAGTTTGTTTTTTGTCAGTATCCGCTATCGCAGGAAGATGTGATGTTTTTGTGCATGTGCAGATTGGTGCTTATATTTACGTGTTAATAAAATCATCACCTTATAGCTGCTAATGGCCTACAGCTTGGAAGTCTTCATTGTTAGCTGGGGGGGGGGGGGCATGGGATAGTGGATGTTTGGCGCAAATAAACTTGAGAACATTCTAGAATTTTCCTTAAAAACTAGGATGATATTTTCATTATTTATCCATCAATGTGATGAAGTGATCAGATAGTGTTTTTGTGTGTGTTTGACGGTGTATTCCTTGTAAGACATGATCGGTATTTGATACGGAGCAGACTTCTATCTACTATGGAAAAGGATGTAAGCCCTTGACACACTTATCAACCATATTATGCCAACTGGCAGGACGTTCATGTGGCATACCTTTATAGAACTTTGAGACACTTTCATGTTTGGGTTAAAGATGTTGGATGCATCTTGCCTTTCATGGTCAGTGATGCCCTTTAAACAAAATGTTTCACTCTTATTACAGTGGGTGGATAGGCTTTGTCTTTGATTATGAGAGATGACCTTTTAACCTTTGACCCTCGTGATACCAGAGTCATGTTTACTTGCAATCATGATTAACGCAACCGGTACTCTATAATTGCTTGAGCACCTCCTGTATTTTAAAAGTTGGTCAAATGCATTGTATGCAAGAATCAAAACCCTTGCACTGTACAGGCACCTTTCTCTCTCTCTAACTTTGACACCTTAACAATGATAAGAATTTTAATGCCAGTGATTAAAACAGTTACTTATCTTTACCTTCAAAATAAGCCAGGCATGGTCTGATAAGCGACCATCTGGGTGTTAGATGGGCAGTTCCATCAGCATATCAAAGGTTAATGACAAAGGTCATGCATCAGAGCGCTTTGTACCATTTCATTCTTTCTTTGGGAGAGGCCAGCGCCCCTTTCAAGCATGATACCCTACATGATTCAATTCTTGCTTCCTGTTGAGATCACATTGGTGTGAGGGTTATCAAAGAAGTACAGTACATTAGCCATATAAAGAAAAGTGCTGATTGTCATGAACAATGTTGGACCAAAAGGTAGCAAAGTTCATTCAAACATGTAATTTGCATGCCAGCTGGATACATTAACCGTTTAAACTATTTGGGAGAAGCTGTGCTGTGCTAGTCTTTACAACTGTCATCCATGGAAAACTTAGGGCTGTGTGGATACTTGTCTTGGGTTTTTCTGACCTAGCATTGAGTAACATAGAAAACAACCACCACGACGACAACAACAACAACAGCAACAATAGCAACAATTCCAAAAGAACTATTTACTTCGGGGCTGCACCCCTCAGTGAATAGTTCTTTTGGAGTCACCTCTACCCATAGTTTTAACAAGAAACTCTCAAGGCAAAGTATATTTGTATACTATGATGATATTTATAAGATTACCTACATTGACCTCAGCAACAATGAGAGATTTTGTGAGTAGGGTTGATACTTGTTCACCATGGTGTGATGTTGTTCTCTCAAATGTTGGCGGACCCTTCATTCTCACCTTGTCCCCATGGTAACAAGCAGAGATCAACAGAGTGTGCGTCTCTCACCTCTCCTTGTACAGACTTCATAAAGCAGGCTTATTTATTCTTGTCCAGTGAGTTAAACATTTGGTGGATCGTGCAGTCAGCAGCCTGGTTCAACCAGACTTGTTTTCAGGAAAAACAGAGGAAAGGGGAGAAAAAAAGGAATAAAAAGGGGAAAGCCAAAGACAGAGGAGGAAGAATTAGGAATAGATGTGTGCGTAATGTGTTACGAGACACTATCGAGTCGCTTGCGGCATGCCCGGTATAATACCATCGGATTAATTGGATTTTGGAAGTTTATTGTGGATGTGGTCGGGCCCATGCGGTGTGCGACATTCCATCCGTATCAGGCCTTAATCACAGAGATTGTCCCATCGAAGGAGAATATCCCGCAGTCGTCTGGTAAACCGAACGAGAGCATTATTAAGGGAGATGTCGCCCCTCCTTTTCCTATTTTTTTTTTCACCTGCCCTGCTTGATGGTTTGCCTAATTTCTTGACAATTCTGCCTCCGTACTGTAGACGTGAAGGGAATTATGGTCTGTACGATTTCCTCAAGTCCTTGCGACGGCAGGCAGCTGCAACTCCCATTTTCTTGATGCGGTCGAGAGACGGTTTTGCCTGTGGCATTCCCATAGTAAGCTGCTGATTAAGACTGATTACGGAAATTAGTCTGCGCAAATGTCGCTGTCGTAAGTCTCTTGTGCTAATGCCATGGAACAGAAATATGTCAACACCCACTGACTACACGTTCAGTATGTCGAGACCACCCGGAATTCGTAGAATTCCCCGGGGGAATCGATTGGCGTACTCTGCAGGTTAAATTGTAGCATTTTACTTTGACAAATGTTCGCACGCAATCGATGCTGAGGAACTCGGGACTGTCTGAGTGTATGGTGCAGTCTGTTGTAATAGCCTATAAATCTTCTTCCAATAGCAGCTTATGCGTATCTGAAGTTTGAGTTGTTGCCAGAAAGGATTGGGCAATGTTTTGGCCCAAATATTTCAAAAGAAACCTTTGTCCAGTGCCAGAAATGAAAGCATTCTACAAATGTCACTTTGGTTTTCTCTGAATGGTCAGTCATCTGACCGCAAAGAGATGAGATGGAAAAAACATCTTCCTCAATATACGTTGTAAATCATTGTACACTAAACAGTGTCAGTGGATAGATGGTGTCATATCTTTGCCCTACTTGAGAGTTGAAATGATTTTGATTGATTTGCTTCCTTACTTCAGGCAGGACTTTATTGCTGTACTTTCCACAAATAAGCCTAATACAGTCATTAAAATTTCACACCATTTTTTACAACTTAAAGTTCATTAACAGCAGAAGGAGATAAATGTAGCAAGGCACAGAAATGACAAACCATATCTTGAAACAGAATATATAGAGTGACTCAAGTTGAATGTGCATTTAAGGGAGCATAAATATTGGTTATAGAAAGTGCAGATGGCTGCGACATAAATCACAGCTTGAGGGAATGGATGGCCACATGAGAGTTGGTTGCATCTTAGTGCTACTATCACCTTGAGAAGAACACATGGTATAATGGCTCTCGAAATATGATGTCAATTTGGCCTTTATAAAACGTCCAGTGAATATTGTTGATTAAAGAATGAGTCTGATGGGTATTTCTCATGCAAGTGATGCATTAACAACTTTTTTATTCTCTATCTCCTTTTCTTTGGCATGGATTTCCAGATTTATATTCAAGTTTAGATTTTGTGAGAAAGGATAGAGGTAAAGACTCAGTAATCCACGCAGAGTAAATGATTAAATGATGCAAATGCACACGCACACACATACACACACACACACACACACACAAACAAACAGAAATATCGTCGCTGGGGCAACAAGACCTCGTATCTACAAAATGTCAAATGTTCAGGAGAGCCAAAAAACATGGCGGCCAAAGCACTGTGGTGAATGGGATAGCCTTTCCTTTGACATGCCGTGGTAGCTTCATTTTTGGAGTAAAACAGTTGGGATTTGGCCAGGACATCACTTAACCCATTATTTGACCATTAATCAAAAAAAGTCATTTTCACTAAAATTGCAGATACAAGGTCTTGTCACCCCAGCGATGATATGATAGTTGCATGAATAAACTTAACTATGACCGCACATGTTTATTGTGTGGTAGAACATTTGAGTTGAAACTTTCAATATCGAACACTGTGGAAGACCTGGGCCCCATTTCATAAAAAGTTGATATGATAGCAACTCTTGCTGGAATGGCAATTGTCATGGTAATGACAAGAATCCAGCTTCCTGATTGGCTGTTGCTATTGGAAGTTGCCATTCCAGCAAGAGTAGCCATCCTATTCTTATATGAAATGGGACCCTGGTGTACCTATTTTTTTTTCAAACATAACAAATTGCAAAGGGTAGCCCGAGTGTTAGAAGAATTAAACATCCAGATTTTTGTTTTCTTTATATGCCTCTGCCACAAAATGTCGCCAGAGGCATTTTTGCTCATAATTCCATGAAACAGGGTACCCAATGAAGTGGAGATTTTATTTTTTTTTTAGCTGGTTTTGCTTTCAGAAGAAGGAATGCAAATCTTTAGCGATATGACATGCCCATTATCTGAACCATAACAGCATTAGGTTTTCTCAGAAAAGTTTTTTTTTTTTTTTTTTTTTAAACGTTTAAGCAGCAGCACAGATGTGACACAAACAGTATAGACACACAAACAAACCAATCAGTCGAAGAAAGATGCTAGATGCTTTTAATTCTTCTACTTGATCGAGGGATGGTGGATGTTGGGAGGGAGAAAGGAAGACAAAGAGAGTAGAGAGAGGATAGAGAGGGAAACAGTTAAAGTTAAAGAAAGATGTCAAGATCATGCATACGAATAAAGCTGAAAAATTCAGCTCACAGAGTATTATTTGCATCCTTTAAGAGGAGCTAACATATTCTCAGTATTCAATAATTAAAATTTATATTTTCTGTATCTCTCTCTCATTCTTTTTTCTCTCTCTTTTTCTTCTCTTCTCTATCTATCTATCTCTCTCTCACATCTGTAGGAGACTCATATCTGTAATTGGAAGATTCTTTATTAGATTTTTGTTTACCACAGGTGTAAAATTGGCAAGATGATCTTGCGTCAATAATTATTTGGATGGAATCCAGTTTCTGCATCAGTTTTGTGGATTCTTTACAACTCTACCCAAAACAACACCTACATTATTGATTTGACTTATTTTGATTGAATTTGTATACTTGCTTCCTGTAGAAAAAAAAATATGAAGGAGTCAAGTAACCAGTCAAGCTAGAATTTCTATACAGGTCAGTTACCTTTAAGCGCTATATCATTTTAGAAAGCATTTATTTTTCATTCATTCATGTGTAGAAGCACAACTTTCAGTGCAAGAACCCCATCGGGATCTGTATGAGAAAAACATTATGAATGTTCTAAAAAGGCAAGGCAGATTAAAAGCTTTTAAGTATTCCGTTCTTGGCATTGTTAAGGAACACAAAAACCCTGTACTGGTATCTCTATGCATCAGATTTGCATAGATGTTCATTAAAAAAAAAAGGATTTCAGATCCTTGAATTATGTCTGTATTAAATAGACTGCAGAAAACGATCAAAACAGTACATAGCAGATTTTCTTTTGTTGATAATCTTTTCTCTTTTTTTTTCCATGTCAGATCTACAGCATTATTTTGATTATCTCCCAAGGGTGATATCAATATCATCTGTTAATTTTATACTCTCTTGTTTGGCCTGTCTAGTTGGTGTTGTTTTCTTCATAGACATGTGTGGGTGATGTTATGGTATGTGTGTGTGTGTGTGTGTGTGTGTGTGTGTGTGTGTGTGTGCGTCTTTGTTGGTGAGTGGATGGGCAGATGTTTATTCTAGCTCTTCCTTTTTTAGCACATATTTCCCCTGGTTTTATCCCATCTCCTGTTCTTCCATAGTCTCTCCACCTGTTTTTCTGCTGTCATGATCAAACGCAAATGAAGTCATTCTGATTCGGATGCTGTCTTTTGTAGCATCTGCACATTTCTTTAATGTGGCAGCGCCTTGATTAGTGTCTCTCATATGGCACTACATCAAGTGGAGTAGGCACAGCTTGTGAATGTGAAGTTGTAATCTCAAATTATCTTCTACTCAGCAGGTTGTTATCCTGCCTCACAGATGTCTAGTTCTTCCACTCCCCCCGTCCCCCTCCCACCCTCTGATTTTTCAGCAAATCTCAGTCTTTGCGTGAATCACCTTCCTCTTGATATCATAATTTCCATTTCTGCATCCCGTACAAGTTTTTTCACAGTATCAAATGTTTTATTTATTTATTTATTCTATTTTATTTCCACAGGGTAGCCCTTTCAGTTAGAAAAAAACTGATTTACAAAGGGGCCCTGCATGAAAACAATGCAAAAGTACAGTAAATCCAAACACACACACACATGGCATACAAACTCAATACAGAATCAAAACAACAAAATTGTATATGAAAAATAATGAATTACAGGCAAAATATATTCACAAAAAGGCTAAGAAAACATTTTCCACCATTTGCAATGTACATAATATATCAAAAGGGCCTATAGCTGTATTATCAGGGGCGGATCCAGGAATTCCTTAATGGGGAGGCGCCTTTACAATATTAAAGGGGGGGGGGGTGATGTTTGTGTTTGAAATGCATATTAAGCCATCTGTCAGATTAAGGGAAGTGCAATTGCAAAAAACAAACAAACAAGCAAACAAACAAACCAAAAACAGAACAATGCAAAACAAAGAAACAAAGAAACAAAGAAACAAAGAAACACAGAAACAAAAACAAAGAGAAAGTCTTAAAATCAATGTTTGCAACAAACCTAAAGCACAAAATTATGTGACCCCTCTATCTCCTCTAAAGCTGAGGTTGACCGATTCCAGCACAACACGATAGTCTCATGGGCAATGATGTAACACCACTTTGGGGATGTTACAGTTTAATTCCGGAGTCAATCTCAAGTAGGAATGCAAAGGTCAAAAATAGAAAAGGACAAAAAAAGAAAAAACTTGTTACTTCTCAAGTGCAAAAGCCTGTGGGTTTGTCTGAGCTGTAAGCTGACACCTGTTGTTTGCATACCAAATCCACGATTCAGAGGATATTTCACGGAACTTCCGAGGGCAAGCAAAAACAGAGCTTCAAGTGGTGCGTACAATCTGTAGCTTACATAACCACCACCCCCCATTCCCATGAGAGAGATCTTGTTTACATGCTTACAGTCAGACGACATTTCGTTATACGTTGTTTCAAATCACCTTGCATTTCAAATGCAAGCATTGTTCGACCATGCCGGTATGTGCGCTGAAACAATCAATGTTACGAGCATTATTTGACTTTGTAACATGTGTTCATACAATAATATTCTTGTCACATCTGGATACTCTCTCTCTCCTTCCATAATGTATAAGTAGGTGGTTCTTACAATACAATGCGTGTTGAGTTGACCCGACCTCTTTATTTCCATGACGGGCAGGGGCATGCAGGTGTCGTTGTTGAGAGAGCGCAAAGATTTTTTTTCCCCAGAGCCCCAACCGGGCGCGAGAGTGAGATCGGCGTACATGTATATAAATGAGCTTCAGTTGCGATGTGATAACCACAAGTGTAATCCAGCATGATGAATGTTTTCTTACCTTTATATGATTGTTGTGTGTGAGACCGGCGTGTCTTTCCAATCAAGCCATGGCAGAATCTAGTACAGAAATGATCATCTTTTCCTCATCAAATTGGCAACACTGAAGTTCACTGCATTTATATCTATTGCCAATTGTGAGTTTTCAACCATTGTTAACTGATGTCACCCACTATTCTTCTTCACTCTGTTATGCTTCTTTTTTTTTCAAATTACACATCATAATTTAGTCTAATTCTCATATATGAGATAGCATGATATAGCATTGGACCAAATCAGACAAACTTGCTATTTTGCTGTCTGTTACGCTTTCTTCTTCTTCTTCTTCTTCTTCTTCCTCTTCTTCTTTTTTTGCTTACATGTAACAATGTCTAGTCTTAATCTGATACAAACAAAGATGTTGACATGACATTGATTCAAATTCAATGCACAAGTGTAAAATAGACAGATTTTGCTCATTGGGCAAACATTGCTTAAAAGCTGTGAGGTAAATTTCCCAATTCTTCCATTACCTAATGCAGCAGTCACATCTGAATCTAATTGAAAAAAAAATATGAAAAAAAAGTGTGGAGTATTCATCATAAATATGTGAATTCTTTAAATGATAGTTTAGCATCAGCGGTTACTTAGAGGTTAGTGACCTCCTATCTAACACCCCCCCCCCCCACATGACTGAAAGAGACAGAAACACAGAGAGAGAGAGAGAGAGAGAGAGAGAGAGAGAGAGAGGGAGCGAGATAACTGTGGTCAAATGGCGGTCACTCAGGAGGTCATTACCTGTCTGGATGGCAGACGGTCAGCAGCGACACACAGATGACCTTGGCTTTCTGAGTTGATTGGCTCGGTCCCATCTCCTGTCTGGTTGCATCAGTCTGGTTCCTATTTTACGATCACTCTCAAACTGTGGCCATATACTAGTATGCCTGAACACATATCCAGCACTCTTATGTGTTTCACCACCATCTAATGCTAGCTTTTGTGGCATTGGTGTTGTTTGTTTGTATCTTTTTTTTATTGTGCATTATTGTACCTTTTATTGTTTGCACTTACACCATCAAGATTTCATATTACAAAGTGTATATACAATTCAAATTGTACCTACACATCAACTCCCCCCTGTGTTTCTTTTTGATCCATCATAAAACCTATACCGGTAATAAATGAAATGAAATGAAATGGTATGAAATAATATGAGTGTGAATTACAGTTGGATTATAGCAGGTAAGATTTGCAATACAAAAATATGTGTGCACATTGTGTAGGCTTAGTGAGAATAAAAAGCGGTGATTCCCATTTGTTTTCTTCGCAATAGAATTTCCTCCTCATCAACATTTATTCATAAAATGCATATGATTTTGTATGCATGGAAATATGAAACGGACATATTGCAGTTTAATGTGATTATCTGTTCATTACAAACTCATCAAAATGATCCCAAGAGCCTATAAGATAGGTAGAGAGTTTTTTTTTTTTTTTTTTGTGTGTGTGTGTGTGTGTGTGTGTGTTTTACCATGTGGTACTTTAATAGACTATTTGAAATGAAAGAGGATGAATGGGAAATTGAAAAGGGGGATATTCTTTTGCTGAAAAAAAAAACAGTTTCTGGCAGAATAAATATGAGTGAAGAGTATACATTGAAGGAAAGAGCAAGAATGAACCAGCAAACAGTTAAAAATAAGAATTGTGTCAAGGGGACTGTGATATGCCTCTACAAACATTTGATGAAGTTTTCAGTGTGAAATGGGGTACATGAAGCTGTCTACAGTTGCTGCAGAGTTTGATCAGGCTGTAGACGTGTTTGTCTGTTGTGTTGGTAGTGCATTCATATTGTGTTTGCCCCCGATATAATCGTGTTTGCAATCAGTATACAAGGGATCCCCCTCCCTTTGTATGACAAGCGGTTCACAAAACTGTTCAGGATGGGTTTCGATATGCTATCATGCCTTCGCTCATCCCAATGTCTGTACACCCCAGTTTGATATGTGCGCTGTATTTTTTTTTTTAACACTGACTGTGCTGCTCAAAAATGTTATGTGCAAGCCAATTCTTATATTTGGAGAGTTCCGTATGTTGTGCGTCCATGTTGTGTGTACGTGCAACCGATCTGTTGTGTTTCGCACAGGTGTTCTTCTAGAGTAATAAAGATATTGCTGAAATATATGTGCAGGTTTTGACTAATGTGCAAACACTGAAGAGCGTGCCCATCACATGATTTCACCATATGGATAATGATATGCACAGTGAAGTGAACATATTTATCTTCTTGTACATGCAGATTTGGTTTGTTTTGCAAAGGTACTCAATATGTGTTTTTTCCTTCACTCATGAGGCTCCCATACTCCTTGCTTACAATATATTACCGTGTTTTACAAGCCCAGCATGTGTGGCTCGTGAGATATGCTTTTTAGGTAATGGTAGACACTATATCACATCTCCACTTAATATGGAGATACCCTACAGTGCTGCTTATATGGCGCTGCTTTACAACCCATATTGCTGGCATATATTCCAAGATCATTAAATTATGCATGATCTCTACGAAGCTGGAGGCATAATTCCCGTCGTAGTTTTGCGTGACCGGTACTTCTTCCTTACTTTCCTTTTCTTCCTCCGCCGCTCCGATGTCATCCTCATCTCAGACTTCTCCTTTTAATTACTTACTTCTTTGTCATCCTCCTCTTGATAGTTTTCTGAAGTACCATTTCTTTTTCTTTTTAGTTTCCTCAAGTTTTATTTTATTCTCCTGTATTTGTTTTTTTTTTTTTTCTGTCTGTGATATCGGCTGTCTTCGTCCATTTATTTTATGGTGGACCAGGTTGAAATGTCAATGCAGTAACGCCTTTCCATGAACATACCTTTATTTCACATTTTATCTCTTTTATTTGTCTCTCGTTTCTCCTGTCTCATTACGTGTACTGATCTACACTTTACATAGTCATATACTGTGTGGTATAAAGTCATATGAAAAAGAGAGAAATATATAGAGAGACAGATAGACAGACAGACAGGCGTACATGTAATATCTTTCTATGGCTGATGTTCTTTTGCTCTAGCTTGGTATACTTCATGAATTCATTTCTATCAGATTATATTGTTTATCTTTCTTTCTTTTTTAATCAGTGCTTTTGCTCCATGCTTGTTTTACCTTTCTTTTTTCTCTGTAATCCTTTTTTTTTTTAAAGCAATCCTCCCTGTCTGGAGCTCATGGACATGCACACATTAGAGAATCACATATTTTTGTTTTCAATGATATTTTTTATTCGAATTTTGTTCAATATCACCATTGTTTTCACAATGAAACAAATACAAACATAATAATATGACCCCACACACGCATCTCACTTTTTGTCTCTGTGTATCTCTCTCTCTCTCTCTCTCTCTCTCTCTGTTCCTGCTTTTTGTGTGTGTTATAGTCTTCCTGACTTCTCATCTTTTTTATTTGTGGAAATCATTTTTCTCTCTGTTTATTTTGGCATTATTAATTTTCATCCGACTATCTCAGCCTGCCTTTTTCATAGTCATCATTTAGACTAATACCTTGGTGCATTGTATGTGTGTTTGTTCACGTAGTTCGTGCCTTTTTTTCCCCCTTGCAGACAGTGTTTGGCCACAACAAAGACATGCTAAGCAGTGTTTTTAAGCTGCAAAGTATTAACTTACATGAGCTGAGATCCCACTTTAATGTATGTGTGTGTGTGTGTGTGTATGTTTGCTTGCATATGTCTGCATATGTGTGTGTGTGTGTGTGTGTGTGTGTATGTGTGTGTGTGTGTGTGTGTGTGTGTGTCTGTATACTTATGTGTAGTGTTCAGTGTTCAGCAGGGAAAAGGGAACAGAAATGGCTTGTCTCAGCAACCGTGACTTGAGAATAAATTACCACAGCGCTCTCTCCCTGAACCCGTGCCCGAGACGCGATGGTGGAACACAAATGTCATATAGCGGGGGGACAGTCGCTCATTTTTCATTCCCATAATCCACAGGTGCTCTTCTTCGATCAATATTATTTCCCGATCCCTTTTGAAGTGGTTGATTGAACGGCGTCACGTTTTTATTTCAATTCTTTGTGAGTGATTTCTGTTCATCCACAGGGATTACTAAAACCATTCTGCTAATGCCTGTAGCAGCACGAGGCGATATCTATTCACAGCGGAACGTGTGAATTAAATGGCTCGGACTTTTGACAAATTAGACACAAACAGTATGGAGCAATTGACATGATATTAGTATTGACTGTGCGAATATCTGTCTCTACAAAGCTGCATAATTAAAGCCTCACTTTTACCTTGCCTCATAATAAATGTTCTGCAGCGCACTAATAAAGAGTTAATCAAATTGAAAGCATGACACTTGTTTGTAATTGACTTTTCACTGACTGGTCTCTATGTTCTATGAACATAACACCTACATAAACTAGTAACCACATGATATTTACATATTACAATTTTATAATTGTGGTCATGTATCTATTTCCTTGAAATACAATGTTATAGATGTACATTCATTGCATTGCTACAAATATTTTTCCTATTTTGAGAAATATGATAAACGTAAATTAAATTCACTTTTGCAATCTGGCTTTCAATCTGTAGTATTAAGTCTCTCTCTCTCTCTCTCTCTCTCTCTCTTTCCCTCCCTTGTTTTGCTGTGTTGTTTTGTTATGAGTTTTTGGAAGTTCTGAAGCTATTAGTATTTTTATATAAATCCTGCTTGGTATAGCCACATAGGGCTGGCATGTAGATTTCATGTGAACAAGAATATGGCATTATGCAGTTTAGTGATTTTATTATCTTTTTACAATATGTCTTGACCTTTGTTTTATGTTGACAACAATAAATGATAATAACATCAAAATAGTGATGAAAAGATAATTCTATCATGCCTTATCATTCAGTGTGGTTTTTTTTTTCTTTGTTTCGTGCGGTGCATTGATTGCAAGTGCACTTCGAAGCGCATAGTTTTACAGCAAACATGCTTCTAATGAATTGTCAGTATCAACATGTTGTAAGATTTCTAACAACCTGCATGTTTTCAGGAATTTTTTATTTAACTAGTCTCATGTCTTGTATGGACTATTCTTTTTCTTGATGATGTGTCCATACATGCGCATGATCTAGCATACAATTGTTGATTAAAATATGCAGGGATGTTTAATAGGATTCAAGATTCAAGATAATTTATTGTCATGTATAAAATATACATAAAATTTGTTTTCGGACATACATAAAAATAGAGGTGCATAAATGAGGAATATAAATCATGAAATAACTTAACATGAGTTAAGGATACAGGTGTATATAAATTGATATCAATGGGTGTGCATTACGTAACCCAACTTGCAGTGGAAAGAAGACAAAACATGATTCCACCATTTCATTTGAGCGACATGGAAACATCTGCCCCAGTTTCATTCCAATTTTGGCTGTAAGGTACAAGGTTCTGATCATCCGTCCAGTGTTTTTATTGTTGGTGTTGTTGTTGTTGTTTTTTTTTTATAGATAAAACATTCCCTTAGGAAACATCCTGTCAGGGATGAATCTCCCCGGATTGCAAATAATGTTTCAAGCCAGGCAGGCAGGAGGTGAAATTGGCATTGTTGCTATCGATTTCCGCCATGTTTTTCAAATATTCCCCAGTCTGCTGTATTTTATGTCTGTAGAAAAAGGTCACTGGCTATTACAACGTTTCCTCCCCCGTGACAGAAACAACATGAATTGTTTCAGTATTAGCCTTGGGGAAGAATGGGGGAAAAGTTGAGACATTTATGACTGGAAAAGGTCACTGCCTATTGCATAGTTTTTGCCCAAGAGAGAGTGAGGGAGGATGGAGACATGAATCGTTCTACTATTTTGCTAGGGGGAGGAGAAGGGAAAGTATAGACATGTATAAACATGTCATCTCTCCATGAAGAGCGTAAATGATGTTGTCAGTTTTTTCTGTATGATGAGGCTTACATCTACTGAATGTTAAGTCTTTATCCAGCTATAGATTTTGATAGCATGCCTGTCAATTGTCGTATCTTGATACATGCTTGTATGACTTCAACTTCTTTGCGTTGGCTCCTCATTCAATCATTAAATCACAAAAACGGGGAGAAAACTCATGCTACAATAACAACATTGACAAGAACATCGGCAGGCAAGATTTCCTGTGAGAGCAGTTCAATTTCATAACTGGAGATGAATTCTCTTTCATATCCAATCCAGATATATATGATATATAATTCATATTAGTCATAAAATCAACAGATACGTATCTGTATCTCTCTCTTAATCACTCTCTTTGTGCACGATATGCTTTGTTTTGTATTGTAATATGATAGTTTTGCTGTCTTTTTTTTGTTCAGAGATATGTATTACTTTTGTTGTTTTTTTGTGATATGGGAATAAATTCAATTCAATATATTTATGGCCCCTTATGCTGTCATCAAGTGTAACACAAGCTCTAGCTCAGAAGAGCGTGTCAGAAGTGCAGAAGAGTCTTTCGTTGAGAAGTTCAAGGCTCCGTTAGAGCCTTCTATGTGTATCATTTTTCTTTTTTAAACACTCAGAATAGGGACACTGGGGCCCCCTGCTGGCTTAATATCTCACAGGTTGGAATAAAAAGTGTATGATTAATTGTTGTCTGTTAGGGTTTAAAGGGGTAGTAAACGAGTGAGAGCGTGGTGCATATGGCCGGCATATAAGTCTTTGAAAATCATCCTTGGCAATTGTCCCTCTCTTTACCCTCCCCCCCCCCCCCCCACCCACATACACACCACGACCCACTGAGCGTGATCGCTGTTGCATAACGACAGAGAGGTCTTGTCTTTGTCTCACGCAACCTTTCTCAGATTTTTGGGTCTAGATAAACATCCGGATGTCTGCGTAATCTCGTAGAGTCTCGTTTCATGATGATCGATGGCATTTCTTGATTTGATCGAAATGTTCATGGTGAACATGTAAAGAGAGAGCGTTCTGAACAAAGGATCAGTAACTGGATGTTAGTGCACTCTATTTGCGGTCATGCAACCTGTGTTTTCTGGAAAGTTCAATTTATTTGCTCACTCCCTCCCCCCCCCCCACACACTAAAGATTCACTTCTGTCCAAGGTAAACCATGTCACTTTAAATGTTTATATATGTAAACCCATAATAGAGACAAAAATAACTGCCACCCTAGTGATATGAAACAAAACACAAATTGATTCATTGCTTTTGGCTGTGTACTGGATTATGCATAACATGTTAGAATGGGTTAATGTCACACTCCTGGAAATTTGCATTCTTAAGTATGTATGTTCTGTGTTGGTGTCTTTTTTTCATTTCAGCTACTTATTCAAATGCATTTTGTTTTATGTTGAACAAAATCACATTACTTTATACTAGTCAAATTTGACTAGCAGCTCAAAAAGGTAAGGAATAAAGTGTCTCTGCCTCCCCCCCTTCCCCCCTCCCAAAGATAACTAGGGAAGTAGTTCACAAAACTAAACCTAGCAAATATCCATGCAGTGGTCACAATGTAACCCACCCTCCACCCTGTACCCACACACATACCTTCCTCGTCACGTCCAATCCCTAACCTAAAACACAGGGGTAAAAGTAAAGCAAAAAAAAAAAAAAAACAGAGAGAAAAAGAATTTGTCAGACTGCACCCTACCCTTTGGAGTACCCCCTGCATCATCAATTATGAGGATCCCTCCAGATCCCTCCTCTGCCCGCAAGACTCCCGAAGTGGAGGGAATTGTGTGGTTGCCATGGTTTCTCAACTGCGCGCCTGACCCGGACATCACCATAGAGCGAGATGGAGAGAGAGAGGGAGAGAGAGATGGGAGAAAAAAGGAGATAGAGATATATATATATATATATATACAGAGATAGAGAGATAGAGAGAGAGAGAGAGAGAGAGAGAGAGATAAAGTATGTGTTTTTGTGAGTGTTAGTGTGGAGTGAGAAGACATGAAGTTTAATAAACAACAGTGTCATAGGTGACAGCTCCATTTCTGAGTAGCCATGGAGGTAGATACTAGTCAGATGTGAGCGGATAGATAAAAGATGTTGATAGATAATTATATGAATAGGTGGTCGGCATTGATATGGATAGGAAGTCGATTGTATGTTAATTATGTCAGCGATCAGACAGAGATACGAGTATATCCATAGGTCGACTAATTGTGAGATCGGCTGATTGCAAGGAAGGAGCGATGGATTAGAGGCACATTATTTAAGAGAGACAGACCAAAGACCATCCAGCTCACCGCCAAACCAAATTTCTTTACAAAGCATTTAAAATCATGATTTACTCACACCATTCATTATCCGAACTACGTATTGACTTGGAGATGAAAATATGAAAATGTACGGATATGATATTCTGTGAACTTCTTCTCCATTGCCTTTATATGTTTGGGGCATCTTCTTTATGTACAGTATTCATATTGCTTTTTATCTTTCTATCAACAGTCATTTATTCAATATCATGTTTAATGGTAGTTTAGTGCAATTCATAGACGGTGAAGTCACAAAAACTGCAAACCCATTGATGACAATTCCCGAGTATACTCTGGAAAGTGTCTATGTTAGATGCATGTTGTAGCGAAAGCAGTCCATCCTCAATGGGTTAATATCCAAGTTTGATATCTTGACTGGCTCCCCTTATCTCTGACATTCCCTTTAGCTGTCTGGCCTGTGTGGCAGAAGAGACCAAAGTTCACAATAAGAAGCATTTAGTCTCGATATAAATAACCTTCTCCATTTGCTGGAGAAAAGCAATATCACGCTTTTATTATCACTTGCACGATGTGAACTTGGCCAGTCTACTCATGTTGGTATAAAGGAGCTGGACACTAATATCCAGTATGGAAGATTCATGTCAGCAACAAAATGAAAGCATCAGAAGGGGACGAAGAAAAGGAATGATACTTGAATCCTTTGACATATATATGTCAACCGTATCTGCGATCTTCAAAAGCTAGATTTCTATTTGTGAGATGGCGGAATGAAAGAAGCGATGCACGCTAGACTAGCCTGAAGGACAGTGAGATCCTTTTGAAGCTGCGCTTGGGGTCCGCACAAAGCAGGCGATGGCGCTGTCCCCCACCGAGAGTAATTGGGCCGTACATGGCAGACGACAATGCCATTATTATGATGCGTCGCTTTCGAAACCGCGGCCGAGACGCGGCGAAAATGTCAGCTTTCATTCTACAGAAGACGGGAGTCACTAAATTATGACCGCTGGAACAAACATCAACAATCAAAGAAAGAGGAACCAAAATATACCGAAAATAGAAGAAAATGAATACACATATATAAAGAAAAAAAAAGAGGGAGCGTGTTTCCAGCATATGAAAGGACGCAATGCTCAGTAGCTGCTTAAAAAACAAAATAAAGCAGATGGCCTTGTGATTCTGCTTTTGATATTCAAGTCTTGATATGCAAGTATGGAAGATACTTCTAAAGTTTCAATTCATGTTTGGCACTTTGCATTTGATTCTCTATAATGGTCTCATGCCGTAGAATAAAGACTTTGTTGCTGATTCCTCAGATAGCCCTTCTGCTCTTCCATGGCATTTTAACAACAATGATAATAATTGTAAATTCATTTTGCACAACTTCTATAAGAATATATACTCAACTGGGTATAACAATATAATCAAAATATGGCTGAGACAAACTGATATCATAAAACAAATTTAATCGTAACTTGAAATCTTACAATAAAATGGGGATATAGAAATAAGAGAAAATGATAATAACATACATTAGATTATGATAAATAAAAGGCATTTGGAAAGCCTACAAAAATATGTTCCAACAAACATGGCAATGGAAAGCTTTTCATGAGCAGTCATGTATTTCATTTAGTGATGTTCAAATGGATGAAGAATCCTTCAAGCAGAAATAAAAGACATCATGTGAAAATCATGTCACAATTAAGAAAGCTTTGGATTGGTATGACCAGACTGATAAATCATTTAAAAATGGTTCAATTTAACACTGGTTTATGGACAAAAAATTGTACTCTTTGCTCTTTTATTTGATGAATATTATCATTTGTGATTGTAGTTTTTTCCCCATACTTTTATATTTGCACAATATCAGAAGTTACTGGTATAATGCAGGATCATTCATCTGCAAGTAGTTTAGAGTTTTGAAGTGGAAACATTATGAAGCAGTGCCTTTGAAAGACTTACATGGTTGTTGGGTAAAACATGATTGTATTTGTTTCAAATCATAAAGAAGTTTGACATGAAATGCTGCAGAGTCTTAAAAAAAGATGGAAAAACAAAACAATCCAACCATCAGAGTTGCATTCATGGGAGAAGTGGATCAAAATAACACTGCGTGCAGTTAGTTTTCAGTTGTCCTTGCACCAGTTCCTACAATGAAATCTGTCTTTTTCCATCTCCTATCATTCAAAACAAACACTTGATTACTAGAAACACGATTCTAAAGCTACTTGAGCCAGTATATTTCATCAGATTGCGTGCATTTTAAATCAACAAACCCATATAATGAACAGGCTGAACAATCGAAGGATAACGAGAATAAAAATCCCAAGGAGTTGAACTGAAGTATCTGTCAACCTAGTGCATGCAGAGTAGTTTAAAATGCTAATTTCCAGCAATCAGCAATGTAACCAAGTCTCTTAAATGCAGCTGCATTAGAGAGGTAATTCTACAGCAGATCGATGTGAGTTGTTTTTATACCGCCCTCGCTTACTGCAAGAATAGTGCGGGGCACGCATATCTTTCTCTTTCCTTCGGATAAGTCATGTCTCTGGCAAATCACCACCTAGGGCTATACCTGCATCATTTGTTTTTGTTGCATAATGGGGAGCACCGAAATGCAAAACTGAAGGATGAAAGGAGTTGAACTGCGGCTGCTACAATCTACAGATTTTCTCAGAAGATGCCTCATTGAATAGCAGAGATAGAGAGAGAAAAAAAAGAAAACCTCACCAGTTTACTTTTTGGTTGTTTGTGGTGAAATGTAACTGGGTCAAGAATAATTGCCAAGAAAAGGAAAACTGTATCGAGGTATCGTGGACAAAACGGGAGAGATTTTGTAAATATATTCACCGGCCAAAGGATACACGTACATGGAAGAGTAAAAGCGGCTCACCCAGATTGCATTGTGGGAAGGGATGCAGGAAAAGTGAGACAGGAAGTGAATGATGAAATGGAACTGGGTCTGCCATCAGGAGACTTTTTTTCTTCTCCGCCCTTAACCCTCATATTCTGGGGGAATTGCGCTGCTGAAATTATCAGCTCCCCCTCATTAGATTGGCAACTCTGAAGTTTAATGCACATCCTATGTGGAGTAAGATTAGACGGAGCTGGTAAAATTCATCAAATCTGCACAAAATTAGAATGAAATTTACAAATGTGTGTCAATTTGAGAGATGGGAGGGGGGTGGGGGAGGAGCTTTGATCCTACACCTGCTAAGACGTGTGTCCAATTCAAGTATTTGTCATAGATTTAGCAACTGAGGGGTTCGTGAAAATTCTGCAACTTAAAGAAACAGCCGATCAACAAAGTGTTCAAATGAATATAAAGGAAGAAGAAAATTTATATGCTTTACTCTACCATATGGAACACTAACAAAGACCAGGAAAACCCTGTAGTAAAAAGATACAGCACCAAACCACAAAAGGGCTCTTTCTGAGAGTAGAGGAGTTAAATGATCCTTTTTTTTCAATATTTGAGCCCCTGCCCTTTTTGATCAATCTTCTCATTGTGATCTAGGATGATTACTATAATGGGGACCTACTTTCTCAGCCACGAGTCATTTTTGTTTTTTTTTTGTCCTGAAATTTCTCTCCTTCTCTCCCTTTCCCCTCTTTATTCCTACTTTTCATTTTTTTTTCCCCCAGTGGCAGCTAGTTATTGATGTGTAGGCCTACATGGAAAGTTGAAATTGAGATTAAGGGGGGGGGGGGGTAGGCAGATTAATAGTATGCAAAATCAATGATGGTGAGCGTACCTCATGTTTTTTTTTATGTGTTGGGATTTATTTTTTCAGTTTTCTTCACTTTCATGAGGAAAAATTTTGGGTTGTTTCACTGTGTCACAAGAGCTCTTGTCATATTGCTTACTATGGTCATCTAATTAAAGAGGATGTACTTTCTGGTATCTTTTTGTTTTCTTTAGATGATACATCAGTTTTCATGTGTGAGTGTATCAAATGAATTGTGTCCATTTTCTTATTCCCATCACAAACTTTACAAGAGATTATGAGTTCCTCCAAGAGTGTCTGTAAAGTTGCATTAAGCAATTATGTGCAATAAATATGCAGCTGGCCATTAATTCTGATGTGTGCACTTAACACTCAAACATGTAAGATGACATTATTATCGAAAACTCTATTGGATCTGCTTTAAACTTCAGAGTAGACCTGTGTAGCAGGTTGTGTGGTCTGCATCTAGAGTCGTTATATCAATTGTCCTGCAATGGCCTGGGTCAAACAGGACAATCATCAGTGATATTGAAGAATATATTCCAGCAGCTACACAGTGTGGCCGGGCGTTTGCATTGGCTAGTGTTTCTGGGTCAGCCCGACAAAAATCCCGGCTCGGAGGAAACTTGAAGCCTGTCGCCGTTGCCATGTCAACAAGTCTGATGGTGGCCGTCTGAAGGTTTGGGTCGGTGGAATTGATTGGGGTGGGAGTGGGGGGGGGGATGGTGTGTTGGTACCGGTCATAGCCGTCATCCAAACACTTCCTTGCTCACACTTTCGGCACTCCTGCGCATCATATTACTTCTGTCGAGCAAACTGCAAGTGAGCTTGGTTACACCTCATGCGGGGCTAGCTTCTAGGTTCCTTCTCCATCCCCCCTGCTTTTTTTTTTTCACCTTCTCTATTTCCATTTTCTTCCTCTCGCCTGTCCGCCACATTCCCACTTCTCTGGTCTCTGGTTTCTCGCTGTTTTTTGGTCACTCCAGCTAAATGTATCACTGTCCTTCTCCCGTGGCAATGTGCATTCATACAAGCCAGGGGTTTGGCACACACCTCTCAAATTTGATACATTTTGAAACAAAACTGAGCCATACAGTGCCTTCTTCTCTGTCTCTGTCTGTTTTACAGTTCTCTTTTATACAGACACACACACCAACACACAAATATGTACACCTACACACAAACACAGACACACACCCCACACACCTTTTTTTTTTTTTTTTTGGGGGGGGGGGGGGTAATCTTTATTTCAAAGTTCATGAAATACATATGAAATTTGCAGAATCACCTTAGATGTGTTAACAGAATGGATAGGGCATTAAATGCAAAATATCTTTGTTAAACCATTTTTGTTTTGTTTTTTAAACAAAAGTACAAATAAACTGCATTACCATCAAAATGACTGAAAATACTTTGCATAAGCTTAATATTAAAATTATCACAATTAAGTAATGCTTTATATGATACACATTACATGCATGGACACACATCTATGCTGGCATTGTTTCATGTATTACTGTATACGCCATATATTTTGCAAAGTCTTGTGCTTGCCTTGAAGTTGAACTCTGATTCTGACATAAATGAGACAAGGACATGTACATTTCTCCATCCATTTCTGTACCCCACATTCACGAATCTAACCACTCATGAAATTATTGGGAAGTCCTGATTTACAAAGAATCAGAGCTGCCAAAAAATATGTTGTATATACAGTGTTTGATGTCTTCTTGCTACACTCTTCTTCTGTAAAGTTCAATGCATAGAAAACCCTCTCTGACTAAAGCTCCTTGCTAGGTGCACTTGAAGTTGATATCAGACTTAATCCAATTGAAGAGCGAAGGGCGCATGCCAGCCCGTCTTTACTGGTAAAGAAACGTCTGTGCGGAGACAGACGGTAACTTGAAGTGGCATCCGATGAGAGCAAAGATTCATTACCCGTAATTCTCTGGAATGGCATGTGTATAGGCACTGTGTTCCACTGGTGGGAAGTAGAGTGCTGTTTGCGCAATTCAATGTCTCATGCAATTCATGTTACAGGGAAGTGGTCCATGGAGCATTAGCTTTGACTCCTCTTCATCCTAAAAATGTCTATGTGCTGCCACTCTATACATGGATTTTTTTTTTTTTTTTTTTGGGGGGGGGCAGGGGTTAGGGGGTTGGGGAAGGGCATAAGTGATTAGAAAATCTACTTTATCATCTTTAGCTTATTAGTTTAGAATTGACCATGTCATCCCATTTCATCATATCATTAGTTATTAATTACAAAAGAACAAAAAGGCAGATGCAGAAGTTGATGTATACATTTCATCTCGAATCTTTTATTCCAGAAAATGCAATGATTCAGGGGAACATCAGAAACCTATAGTGGTCGGGCTAAATTTTGCATAGTGTTGCTAATTTCATGTCCAGATTCTGTATATTTGAATCGGTGCACCCTCATTGATATTTAAGCATCTTTGATCTCCTGTCTTTTCTTAACAGAAGTATAAGTGGCAATTCATTGTTCTGTTTGACGTAATAACAATATGGCAGTAATGCTGGTGAAACTTTTCAATTTTGCAAGTGGAATCAGCTTTGCCAGCTTACAAGACCGTTTAAACCTTGCTGTGCTATGTACACTATTTGGCATGCACGCTGGCTTGCTCCTTTGCTGACTGGCACAGATATCTGGAGACTGATTGTCCATGAATAGAAATTACCTAATCCCCCCTAATCCCTATTGTGTCACCATGGCATTCCTTGTGGATTAAGGTACAGTATCTGCATCTATGTATGTGGGCTTGCAACTATAATGAGGTCAAATTTGGATTGCTCCCTGAATGCTGATGAAAAAGCTTGACAAGTTAAGCATACCTTGTTAACTTTTGTTAGTTGTAAAATGAATAAATTTTGAGTTAAACTGAATTGAATTGAATTGAATTGAGTTGAACTGAACTGAATTGAATTGAAATGGAAAGCTAAGTGTCTGAGTACATAAGGGATTGAGAATCTTTTAATTAATCCATTAGTTTTATTGGAGGCTGGAACTGAAATGATCTTGTTCCATAATTTTAAAGCATAGAGTGATATATGTATGTAGAAGAAGCAAGTTGAGTTGTGATTATCCAGTGTGTTGTGCCCAAACAGCAGCAGGTGGAGAATGTGGTGATGTGGTCTAACAACAGATAAGCACCTGACTAACAGGACTTTGAGGTCTTGGGTTCAGACCCCATAATTAACTCTTTTCTAGCGTCTATTAGAAGAGGATTAACCTGCTGCCTCCATAATAATTTCATTTCACATAGTCCAATACATGGTACACTTGATTCCCTGCAAGCAGTGGGAAATTCATATATCAAATTTTGATACAGCAGTTAAAGAAAGTAAAAACCACAGAATATATATTTTTTTAATATAATACTTTTTTAAGATATGAGTGAAAGATGTATTTTCTATGGAGCAAAGGTATTCTGCACACTGCAGACTGACCAGAAGTGCATCTGCATGACTTACACAATGTCCTTTTGTTACTAACAATATCATGAGCTGGAGAGGTGGTACTAAGTATACTTCCATACATTTGATAGTTCCTTTGGCACGGGTATCAGAAGTATCAAAGCTACATGTACCTTGTGTTTTCTTTTGTTTTGATTTGTTTTGTTTCTGCGTGATTATGGTCACAGGCTAATATCATTGAAATGATTAATCAAGTTGAATCAAGTGTGAAGTATATTTCCTGGGCATTTGTAGCAATTACAGTTATCTTGATTTTACACTAGATAAATTTACCACTGGTTAGCCTGGTTAAACCAGTGCAAGGGTGTTTTCATATCTGTAGTAGATAACACATGATGTGAATAGATTCCATGGTCAAATAGGTTGCAGAGAAATATTGTTAAAGGTATAAACATAAGATATCCTTATGGTACCAGTTGATCATGTTGTTATCTTGGCATGGTAACTTTGATATAGATAATAGATTTGATCATCAGATCCATGTTAAATGGGAGACTTGGTGATACGACAAATGCTGTATTACATTTTCTTGATCGTGGTCGACTTCAGGAAAGTGACTAGACATGTATTCATTCATTTAGATAAAGAAGAGCATAATAGCTGCAAAGTTGCAGTAGGTCCATGAAGTCACCATTAAGTTCCCCATTTCATTAGTCACCATTAGTCACAGCCATGTGATGGCATAAATGTGTCTCTGATATTGTCAATTCTAATCTTCTTTCATTTGCCCATCCCTCAAGCCATCTTAATGTCTTTCAATGTTTGTGCACTTCTCCTATTTCTCTCTCTTCTTCCTCATCCTCCTTTCTTTCATTCTTTCTTTCTTTCTTTCTCTCTCTCTTCATCTTTTGTCTTTCTTAGTTTGTCTAGTAATCTAAGACTCACCAGAAGTACTGCAAATATCTGCAAATGTTGTCAACATGCCAAGTTTGTGATGGTAGTTGACATGGTATGAAATTGTAAGTAGTCAGGAACAGAAGGACAAAATTACAAGATATCTTTCCCTAGTGTCATATACAATTTTGTTTTCATGTTCTTTGCCAAAGGATGTTGAACTGTACATAATTGATCACAAAATGTTTATATGTGTATATATTGTCTAGACTGTGATTTTAATGTACATGAAAAAAAAATGTTTTTGATATATGTTAGACTCTTTTTTGTGGTCTTGAAAGAGAGAGAAGAGGAGAGAGAGAGATGAGAAGGTTCGTAGGAAGAGCAAGAACAAAGCAAATCCATTTGCTGGAGTCATATTGTTATCATTGATTTAATATATCATGATAGGTAGATGTAGATTTATAAAAAAAAAAATTATTGAATTTCAGTATGCTAACAAGATTCTGCCGGAAGAAATCCACATTACCAGGATAAGGAAACTGAGTTATTGACAAAGAGAAGATAAGTGTTACCTGCATGTGTGTTTATTTTTCTCTTCTACAAGTATATGATATATGTTAAACTGTAACGTCTCAATGTATTTTGTGCAAGCTGTCATGGCTGTGCTGGGTGCGAGTGTGTTGGACTGTTTTGCAGAGAGAATAAGAGAGAGAGAGAGAGAGAGAGTCATCGAGCGAGACAGACAGACAAAGAGACGGACAGGTAGACAGACAGACAGATGGAGACTCGAATGAATAGACAAGTAAAGATGAGAAAAAAACCCAGCAATCTTTTATACTTTTCACCAAAGCATGTGGGGATTATTTTTGGATGTTGTATTGACAGATGTGGTCTGGTATATGATGTTTAATGCGCTACAGGTTTTCTGAAAGCCATGGATTAAGGATCAGACATTCTGTAGGTTTTTCTTCAAAAACCTGTTGCATATGATGAGCTGTTTGACTGGAAGATAATTTCCCTGCATCAGTGTGCATACTTGTTGTACAAGATTGTTTGAGGATTGCAAATGTAATGCACAGATTTGTTTGTATGTGTGTGTGTGAGTGTGGGTTTGTGAGTGTGTGTGTGTGTGTGTGTGTGTGTGTGTGTGTGTGTCTGTGTCTGTGCGTCTGTGTCTGTGTGAGTGTGCATGTGTTTGTTTATGTTGGTGCATTTCCTTTCCACTTGCACTAATGCAGTATGTGATGCTCATATTTCAGCCGTTCTGTAATTGCTCATGAGCTTCACATTCATGTCGTTGAAATCAAATGCCTTGTGTGTTGATTCCAAGAACTCGCTGCATCTGTACAGCTGCTTCGATAGCCACCATGCATATTTTGCTTGGGGTTTTTTTGATAACCATTTAGCATTCTGCTCCTGCCTGAAGAGTATAAACCTGACACCACTGGCTCCAATTTAAAGTCTAACCACATCACAAGGACTGTATTCAAATTGTTAATGCCACAAATCAGTAGGTAGTATATTAAAAGAAAAAAAAATCAGTACTTATTACTGTAATTTTGTAAATACTGAATTACAGGCTTTTGACAATGTATTTTTGGCCAATTTTTTTTTTCTGAAATCATGTATATTGTGTGACAGTTGATGTGGCACACAGTGGGATGCATGAATCAAACAGAAATATTCTCCCTCTGTCACAGAAGTTAATCATGTGTGATATATTCTTTACATCATACATTTTTTTTTTGAAGATTTACTTTTTTTCAGTGGTGTTATTGATCTTTTCATTGCCACAAGAACTGGTGAATGATTTTCAAAGTTTATTCTTCTTTTTGTTTTAGAGGGTAGCCTGATATTTCAAGCCATGTCTTATTCATAATTGCCATTCATATGTGTATATATGCACATGCGTACGTGTATGCGTACATATCTGTTTGTGTTGATGTACATATACCCCCATACACACAGATGTATGTCAGGGCTCGGCAATAACTTTTTTTATTCTGTCGTGGCATCTTTGGACCACTAAAATGGTTAAATGTAACATTTGGGAAGCCCAAAAGAGAAGTGCGTTGGCCCCAAATCAAAGAAAACATAACAATCCATTTTGAATCTTACATGTAGATGCCCGATTGGACCACCAAAAGATTGCCATTTAGGAAATTTTGTAGCCCGGCATCAATCTTGAGGGGCCCTGGGGGGCCACTAATGTCCAGCCCAATGCATGTTTGTGTGTATGTAAGTATGTATGTATGTGTGTATGTGTATGTATATATATATATATATGTCAGCAAGTATTATCATTCTGTTCTGCATTGCATGGTTATGGCAAGACTAGATTGCAACCTGCTTATTTAAACTCCTCCCCCCCCCCCCCCCACTGCTTGCAAATGAGAAACAAATTGAAATTTTTATGACTGTCCCTAGTAGGTCATTCTTAAAGGTCGAGTAGCCTATTGGAGACTCTGAGTATACCCAGTATAGTGGAAATGAGTTCTTTTGGAGCATGATTTATGACAGTGAACAATAATAGTATAACCCACCCCTTTCTTATAGTTTCCATTTAAACTTGCTGTGAAGTTGGTTGGTACACTTCCAAAAGGTTATACTTCTATTTTGGGGTGAGCAGTCACATCAAGGAACAGAATCAATCATGCTAATCAAAAGAATTTGTACTTTGAAGTACTGGCCAATCAAGGGGGGGGGGGGGTGTCAAGGAAAGAAATCAGCTAAAGTTACAGACAAACAATAAGAAGCATCTATGAAGGAGTTACTTTATGTGATTGAATTCCCAGTTATAGAATCATGCATCTTGAAAAGATTTTCTTTGCTCTTACTCGATCACAAATGATGACAGATAATGAAATCTAGAGAACTGCATTCTTTTTAAAGTAGGGCACTATTAGACGTGAGGGAGAATTTTGAACCAAGAACTTACCCTCATACGTACTTTGGTGATGCCTATACCATCCATGAAAAGGGAAAATTGAGCCCACCCTAACAGTAGTAGCATGGCACTTTAAGCTGTAGGCTGCCCTGGATGTATTTAACCAACTTAGGTGTATAATAAAATGTACTTAGCCCCTGTCTCTGTAATCTCATGTCCCAAGTATTGTGACAATATGGATGTGCAATACCTAAGAAGTGCATACAGGAGTTCAGTATATAGTTTTAGACACACACACTCTCACACACACACGCTCTCACGTACACATACACACACACACACATACACACAGTGTGCAACGTGTCGAATCAATCCATTCCCTTCTATGCCAATCACGGTACCGAGGGAGAACATATAAGTTGACCTTTAACTGATATTGAAAATATTGAGTATATTGAAGAGGTTGATTGCCCTATTGCATTGAACTTTTTTTCCCCTCCGTATCTGATGGACGAGTAGGTTTTTTTTTTTAAAGTCTTTTTCCCTGTGTATTCATGCTCAGAGATTTCTAACCATGTGAAAATCCTATATCCTGAGAAATTTTCGTTGAGTTAAGCTCATGGAGTACACATTCCTAGCTATAAGATTGGTATAAATTTCAATTTTGCATTCAGTTTTAACTCTGTATGATGTAGGACCCTACAGTAGAGGTCATCAGGGGTGTCCCACTTCTGCAAGTACTGCTTTAGGGTATTCCTTGGCTTTTCTTCTTTCATTTTTGAGTGAAATTCTATCCTGATATCATGTTGCTCTACAAGTATGAAAACAGAAAAATCAGAGAAGTAGATCGTTGGAAATCGATCAGGGGAAGAATCGCACTGATCGAAAAGTTCTGCATTGCAAAAAAAAAAGAAGAGAAAAAGATTATAGAGTGAGACAAAGTGGTAACTCCATGTGATCTTGGAGCTGAACTGCTCTTCATTTGTTTTGTGTGCAATTTCATAAATTTTTGTTTTCGTCAACTGTTTGGGCTCAGGCAAGACTCGTCTGCTGAGGAAGACACACAAATGTATTATTCTGATTAATGATAATACAAAGAATGGGTCAGAAGATTTTTTTTTTCTAAGAAGAAAAATGATAATTGGTATAATTTTGGGGGTCAAATCGAACGAAAAGTCCCTAAATTCCTAGATAACGCACAGCTGCCATTTGTCTTTAATGTGAACTTTCATAATGTGTCCATTTTGGGGGCAAAATTTTCACTGACCTACTTCTCTGATTTGTATGTTTCTATGCAAAGCAACATGATGGGGGGGGGGGGATTTCCCTTTAAATGTATCTGTATCCTCCAGTACTTTAGGTAATATGTCAAAGGTGTGGTGTCTGTACTAAGCTAAACGTGTCATCCATTCAAATTACAAACCTTTCACATATAGAATCAAGAAATAATACATTCTGTCTTGGGCCTGTCAAGGAGGGAATTTCCCTTTAAGTGTATCTGTATCCTCCAGTACTTCAGGTAATATGTCAAAGGTATGGTGTCTGTACTAAGCTGAACGTGTCATCCATTCAAATTACAAACCTTTCACGTTTAGAATCAAGAAATAATGCATTCTGTCTTGGGCCTGTCAAGGAGGGAATTTCCCTTTAAGTGTATCTGTATCCTCCAGTACTTCAGGTAATGTCAAAGGTGTGGCATCTGTACTAAGTTAAAAGTGTCATCCATTCAAATTACAAACCTTTCACGTATTAGAATCAAGAAATAATGCATTCTCTCTTGGGCCTGTCAATCACAATGCACATACAGCTAATGAGGGCACCGCAATATCCAGTTTCAATTATCAAACTGAGGATGGTATACACACGAACAAGAAAATCTTCATCCAAAGACACAGCCAATCTGCGAGGGATGTATTTGCGTATGTCAGATTCTGAAGTGTACATGTACATATCTACTCGCCCATTCTTGATGACATGCACTCGTACATGCGCAGAATGGGTGCTTATGATTCCACAACAACCATTTTGAAACAAGTGCAATTGAGTCATGAATAATGTCAGATATTTTAAAAGAGCTATTAAAAAAGATGTAAAATAATTGAATTCTGTTCTGTGTTGCGTGAAGTCATTGCGTAAAGAATCAATTCATGTCAAAGAGTGACAGACATTTTCTTTAAATGAATTCTGTTCATTCTCAAATTTGACTTCTAAGCTAGAAATATTTTGAAAAGCATCAGCCCTCATTATCAGAGACTTCTTGTCAAGCTGTTAAAGAAGAAATATATGGTTCATCACAGTGTAAAGGTACAATGCCTGCAATTTACTTGTCATATTATGGTCATTGTGTAAAGAATCGACTCATTTCAAAGAGTTGCAGACATTTTCTGCATGAATTCATCTTGTAGAAAAAAGAAAATCTGAATGAGATTTCATATTAATTGAAAACACAAAGATATGTTAGGAACTTGTTGGAAAAAAGATCTCCTCAATCATTCCTACACTTTTTCCAAGGTTTTTTACACATGGGACACACACCTATGCCAGCATAAGCAAACAAAAGGTAAAAAGTCATAATTTTGTAAATTGTATGCAGTCTAGGGATTACAACCAAAAAAGAAAAAAAATAAAGGGAAAAAGAGGAGAAATGAAAAGCAATATTGAAATGCATGGTAAGGGCAAATGGTGTAGTACCAAAGTGCAATGGAATTAGCATATCCTTTTTCATGCATTCATTTTCATCATATAACATACATTCATATCTCACAGAGATTAATCAAAATACTCCACTCTCATACTTGTGCAGATTAATCATGTCAGTGCCATTTGGCAGTTCTGCATGCTGTTTTAACATCATGATCCCCAGAGCTGTGAAACACAGTCAAAAAGCACTTTCATTATTAAAAGCTGGATTCCAGAGTTGTGTATTGAACAAACAGTACTGGCCCCCGAGATTGTTAATACACTATAACATACCCAGTCTCATTTCCAATAACCCTAATGAGTGCATAAAAGCATCAAGGACAGGGCATGGGTGTGTGTGATATAGGTCTGTGAAATGATGAGGAGCATGCTTTTTTCTGTTTTTTTTTTCCTATCCCTCATTCTGTCCATCTCTTTCCCTATCTGTCTATTTCCCTCTCTTTCTCGTTCTCGTCTTTTTTTTCTTTTTTTTTCTAGTATGGGAATCTTAATCAATCTGCATGCAAGCATGTACGTATGTGCGAGATCATTATTGTGTATCAAAGGTAGGCATGAGCTGGATTTGCCATTAGAATAATTATCTTGATCCCTCTCTAGCTCTTCCTCCCTAACTCCATTTTTTTCTCTCTAAATATCTTATTTCTCACTTATTCTCCCCTATCTTTCTCTCTGTCTCTCTGTCTCTCTCTCTCTCTGTCTTTCTCCATTCTATTTGCCTCTGTTAGTACACTGTAGAGTTAAGACCCTATGTTTGGCCTGTAGGCATTATAACGTCTTCAGGTAGCAGTACTGTGAGATGGCAAATATTGATGAAACAATTATTCTTGGTGTATTGATTATAGCTGGTCATCATTAGGCCAGCAGATTCACGATGGAGGCAAACATTTGACTGTCGAAGCGATACGGCCGAGGGAGCCCCAGAAAAGAGTCGTGTCAACATCGATATCCTGTCAGTTTGTTCGTGTGACACAGGGTGGGAGGGAGGGGTGTGTTCCGTTTAGTTTGGCCAGTGCATACCAATTGAGATGCAATTTAGCAAAGGTGCATTGATTTCTTCTATCTCTTATCCCCACCCCTCCCCCCTCCCCCATCCCCCATCCCCCATCCCCATCCCCCATCCCCATCCCCCATCCCCCATCCCCCATCCCCATCCCCATCCCCCATCCCCCATCCCCCATCCCCCACCCCCCATCCCCCATCCCCCATCCCCCATTCCCCCATCCCCCATTCCCCCATCCCCCATCCCCCATCCCCCATCCCCCCATCCCCATCCCCCATCCCCTATCCCCCATCCCCCCATCCTCCCATCTCCTATCCCCCATCCCCCATCCCCCCATCCCCCATCCCCCATTCCTCCATCTCCCATCCCCATCCCCCATCCCCCATCCCCCATTCCCCCATCCCCATCCCCCATCCCCCCATCCCCATCCCCCATCCCCCCATCCCCATCCCCCATCCTCCCCATCCCCCATCCTCCTTCCCCCCCCCCACCATGTACTAACTGTAAAACTACAGTTTACCCCACTGCACTTTACGTCATTGCATCACGGCAAATAACTTGAAAAAAAAAGTAAATATGAAAATTTCAGTTCATATAAACTTTCACTTGATTTTACCACCAGCAAAGTGATGCAGTGATACCCGGTTCAATTCAATGTAATTCATACATTTATTCATCAGTAATAGAATCATTTGGAAGTACAATATAAAATGTTTACAAAGTGTAGCAGGTACAATTCAGTGAAAGCCAGAAGCTTGTTGAAAATAGAATATACCCTTTAAAGTCATTGAATAGAAATCAAGTATATGGAATACATGCGTGTCTTGCGTTTTCATGCATCAATCAGCTCAAGGGTATGAGGGATTACTTTTTAGTGTCCTTAAACGTTAGGGATCTTGAAACAATCATTTAACACTATTGGAAGCTAGAGGCAATGTTCGGATAGTGTTCCTAAGTGGCAATGCAGTATTTCACCCACACGGACACCTAGTTACTTTCAGGGAATGATTTATAATGCAATTCAAGACATACAATTTATGACATGAAATCATAGGTATGGGACTAGGCAAATGCTTTCAGCAAGTGACCTAGTTCTCACTGCTTCTTATACAGTCTAGGAAAAAAAGCATATAGCATGCATTGGGCAGTAGCTTTGATATTTGATTTGCTTTGTTGGAAATAATGAGTCCTTGAATCAGTGGATCCTACTTTTGACATTTTTATAATACATAAAGGTGAGGTCAGACCAGACCTATGGTTCTTAATTTCTTGGGGTAACAGGAAGTATTGTCCATCTTTTTTTCCATCCTACTCCTATTTTTTTTTTTTTTTGCATTTGTTATTTTTGTTATTTTAGGGGAATGAGTTGAAGCAAAATGATTTTGATGAAACTGTGCTTCTATCTTCTTCTTTTTTTTTTCTTCTGGCAGCAGTAGCATTGTTAGATTGATCATGAATTATTGGACACATGCTCAAATATTCTTTTTTTTTTTAATATGCATTTTCCTTCTTGATGGAGATTGGAATGGATTTTAGTTGACTCACTCTGATATCAGTCTGAGCATTTCCTTGGCAGCATTCAGTAGTGGAGTCCGAGATCATGTAGCCATGCATGGTGCACATGGTCCAGTGGCTAGGCCTGGAAATGATTATGACACATTTTCAAGTATTTGCACCCATGCCCTTGGCATTTTGAGTGCTATTTAACCCTTTGCCTGCCAAACTGAGCCCACACATTTTTACACTAGTGGGACTGTTTGTAGAATTGTGTGTATGTGCATGTGTGCGAGGTTTTTGTTTTTGTTTTTGTTTAAAAAGAAACCTGAATTTACCAAATGGATGAGCAGAAGTGCAACTGAGAAGTCAAAAAGCATTGATTATTTGAAATGCTAAAGATTTTGATACCCCCTTTGAATATATCTGATCTGATCTTTTTTCCTCTCCTGCATGTGCTCAAATAGTTCATTGCAATTCGTAATCATGAGAAGTATGTTTATTTGTTTTTGTTTTTGTTTTCATTCCTAAAAAAACAAATAAAGTAGCTTAAATTCTTACCTTCTCTTTGCTTTTACTTTCTTTTCAAAAGATGCGGGAGGGTATGTTATACCCCTTGTACTGCACTCTACCAATTACAGGGTAGTTCCCATGAACTTTGAGCGAGGTGTAATTGCGGGCGCAGAATATATCGCATGTATCACATCTAATCAAGAACGGGATCTTGCAGAGATGAGCAGGCAAGTCGCGAAACTTGATACGAGCGTGTCCCCGCTCTTGATTGGACTATTACTCTCCTGGGCGATTTTCGAGAGTGATCGCGGAGTGTACTTACAGCAGCATCCATTATTCAAAAGAAAAGAAAAGAATCATATCTCCCAGGAGAATATACAATACAACAAAAATAATTCTTTCCTGACTGTTGTTACAAAAAAAAAGATAATATAGTCAAAATGCTATTTCAGGAATTCATACTTTTTTTCCCCAAATCATGTTCTAACTTTGCTTTTCTTTCTTTCTTTCTTTTTTGTGTGTAGTTTGCGACTGACAAAAAACTACATCTACATGCCCATGCAGAAATACAGAAGCTTTGACTAATCTATAATAACTATCTCTCATGAAGTATGAGTAGAGTAATGTGGAGAAAAAATGAAGCAAATAAGAAAAAAGAGAAAGCACAACCTGTAAAGTTTGCAATATTTTCTTGGCATTGCTACCAGAAAAAAAACACACACACACATATATATATATAATATATATATATATATATATATATATATATATATATATATATATATATATATATATATATATATATATATATATATATTATATATATATATATATATATATATATATATATATATATATATATATATATATATATATATATATATATGTGTGTGTGTATGTCTGAACGTGACCTAATGCTAACCATTTGGCTTAAGGTAGATTTATATGGCAGGTGTAACTTGTAGCAAACCTTTGGAAAGCCTATTGTACTGCAGAAATTTGTCATATGTACGAAAGAACCGTCGTTCTCTTTTTTGTTCTTTTTCCTTTTATTTTTAGCTCTGACATCTTTTCATATGTGTATATGTATGTATGGCTTAGAAATCATTCAAAGTTTGATTGATACCTTGAAGGGACATTCTGCACAATTGAAATCATGTCTAGAATTTGATGTAGTTTGTATTTCCTAAAGCGTGCAGTGGATTTTAAGCATAAGTAATTGCAATGTCAGCACATTACAAACGAAGCATAACTAATTGCATTGTAAATAGAGAAAAAAACACATATATTACAGGAACACCTTATGCAATGACAGGTTGCATCCTATTGGTACCAATTATAAATTTGCATAATAATCAATCTGGACCTGACACTAACATCTTTCTTTGGTGGCCCATTTGGGCCAGTAAAATCTTTGAATCTTAAATTGTCATGGATAGAAAAAGTAATGTAGGGGCCCAATTGGGCCACCAAAATGAAAAATTGGTGGCCCGACATCAATTTTTAGTGGCCCTGGGCCACCGTTGAATTTGAGCCCTGGATTTATTGTGAAGTGTGATATGTCTGAACGAATATTTCTCCCCTTGTTGGAAGAGAAAATTCAAATGTTGCTGTGAAGCTTGAGTGTCGATCCCAAAGAGATATTATACAAATGATGCACGGGACAGAGTGGATCGGTGAGAATCGGATGCGCGAGTAAAAACTTTGGAACTGTTTAAACCCACGACCGTAGCGAGAGGTTTTAGATTGTTCCAAAGTTAAACGAGAGCATCCAATTCTCACTGATCCACGAAATAGGCCTGTGCATCATTTGTGCTATAAAATGGGCCCGTAAATTCATGAAATACAACCATTTTCCCCATCATACATCCGGTACACCTACAACACTGCATACAAGACCTGATCCATGCATTTGGATTTTACCGGACGCATGGCCATGTGTTCGGATTTTGCCGGACGCGTGTTTCAGTGTGGATCAGTAAAAATCAATGCATGATAATTGACCAATCAGATTGCAGAGATTCTAAAGCCCGTTTTATAACAAGCACTTAACCCACTGAAGGCTAGTCCAGAGTTTACTCAGGCTGATGTCTATTGGAAACGGGCATTATTGCCAAATCAGCTGGTTCTTTATGGATTAAGAGAGAAAAGAGAGATGCAGTGCACTTTTGTTATAATGGACACGGTCATAACGAAATTCTCAATACAATCACACTCAAAATTCAGGTTCCCAAATCATCATCTTTTTATATTCATATACTTTACTGTTCAGCTGTAATGGAAGAAAATGGATGATCCCGAGGACTGTGTAATAATGGGAGTCAGCTTAGTTAGCTCCGCCAAGGAAGAAGGAGGTAAAGTGATCATCAGCGTTTGTTTGTCTGTTTCAAAATAACTCAAAAACTTTTGAACGGATTTGGATGAAATTTACGGGAAAATTTGATAATGACACAAGAAACAGATGATTAAATTTTGGTAGTGATTTGGGAATTTCTAGTAGGTCTAGTTGTCATTACAAAAGATATAGGGAGAAAACGGGAAAGGAGCTGGAGAGAGAAAGAGAGGGAAGCATTTAAAAATCAGATTGACACATTGTTATGAAGTTGCGAGACAAGGGGATGTCCCTTCAAAATTTCCATGGATATCCCCCAAGAAATGGTTGCCTTCAAAATTTCCATGAATGTCCCCTAAAGAAACGTTGACCAAAATATGTCGCATGTCCATCAGGAGCTCGAGTTTCCCTGAAACAGCATGCATGCAAGAAAAAAGAAAAGGAAAGAAAACAAGAAAGAAAAACAGGAAGGAATCTTGTTGAAATGGCTTCTGTAGACAGAATCAATGGTTTGAATGCATTAGTGCCTTTGGCCTAGAAATAGTTTGTAAACAACCCTTGATTGTACATGTGGTTGCAGAAGGTACTGTCCCTACTTTTTTACAAACTGAAAAGCAACTGTTGATGTTGATAAATAAAACTGACAGAAAATGTAAACACTTCAAATGATATCCTTGAAAGAACTTCCTCCCCCCCCCCCATCCACAAAAATTCTCATAATTAACTTTGTGTGTTTCCTGTCATTTTAGGAGATAAAATAAAACATACACCTTAATATTTTTTTTGAAAATGTATTGATTTTTTTTTATTTGTCAGGAATCAGCAAATGGAAATGAAACCAATCAATTTGTATTATTGGATATGGCATCCCATCAATCATAGATTTGTCCTTGTAAGTGTAAGGTTGTTGACATTTTGAAGCTCCTTTAGATTAGGAATATGTTCGATATTGAACAAATTTTACGGGCATCATCAAGTAAAAGTATGGATTCCTTGCTCAAGTACATGTACATCCGTGTTTCTTCTCCCTGTTCCGTATCAATTGTTCTATATTTATTCCATCTCTCTCTCTGTCTTCTCTTTGTACTTCTTCCAGTTGTTTATATCTATAAATACTCCAATCATTGCAAACTTCCTGCTACTTCAGAAAAAAAGTTGATTGACTTTGTTACAAGATATATGTCGTAAATAATGCCATGCTTCTTTAGTCGCACTCTCTCTCTCTCCTTTTTTAATACTGAACTTTTTTCTTTGTCTTTCTATTCTTCCATTTGTCCGATTGTGTTGTCTGTAGATATTCTATTAACTTGATGTAGAATGGAATGGTGGTGATGATCAAACAAGTGTGATGGGCTGATGTTTCATGTAAAAATTGCCTTTGAAAACCAATTTTATAAATTGCAAATTATAGTTATCACACTGAAATTTTGTCAAGGTGAAATAATACTGGTAAAGACTTGTGATCAATATTATCTAGCCTGCATGTTTTATATATGCATCGTTGTGTCAGTACGTGTGTGTGTATGTGTGTGTGTGTGTGTGGGGGGGGGGGGTTAGTGTGTGAATGTGATTATCCACCCATCTCAGTTTGTAAGACCACCCTTTGACCATTTCTTCATCATCACCATCATCATCATCTCAATCATCATCATCATCATCATCATCTCAGTCATCATCATTATCATCATCTTCATCATCATCATCATCATCATCATCATCACAATCATCATCCTCTTCTTTCATCTTCTTTCTTCTTCTTCTTCTTCTTCTTCTTCTTCTTCTTCTTCTTTCCAGCAATATACCGTCATCATTGGAAAAAAAAAATGAGAGAGTGAGAAAAAAAATAACTGTCACTCTATCCTACAGATCTGATCACCCCTATATGTAGATCAATACTTAAACACACGTAAGCACACACAAACACACACACAAGTATGCCTTCTTGTTAGGCAAGGGATCATGTTATACAGATAGTCGGTGAGAAATTCTTTTTCCTGATGAGAAACAGCATTTTTTTTTTTTTTTGGGGGGGGGGGGATAAATGGTAAGAGAGACAGTGTGTTCAAGTCCAAAGGCTCTAATTGTTTTTCTCACTTACTTCCCCTGGGAGTTTATAATTCCATATCCCAAAGCAAATTCAATCTCATCCTACGCGAGAAAAAGAGTGAGAGAGGAGAGAGTGGAGAAAAGCGTCGTTTTACTCCACCGATGTACACTGTAGCTAAAATGAGTTAATGGATGGAGCCTTTGTTTGTACACCTCTTAATAGGATTCAACTTGTTACAGACAAACACAATTTTGAGAAGAAAAAAAGAAGAGAGGGAGAAAAGGAACCTCAGGAAAACGCTGGGCTCTTTGAATTTGATTACAAATGTGGTTAAGAATATCATCAACCATGTATGTTTCTGTGATATGACAAGAAGTGGAGGATGTGAATGTAATATCATCCAGTAGTGTGATTGTGGCTGAGACAAAAATAAAAAATGTTTTGAGTGTGAATTTGGTTTTTTTTATGACAAAGGTTTTTTTTTTTCCCTTTCTTTTCAGTTGTCATTCTATCATCCTTAGGCTGTTGTTCACTTCTTGTATTATTGTATTGTTACCATGACAACTTAGGATGACAGGTAGTCATATGACTTACTAGTATGCTATAAGCATCTTAAGTTTAGATGATCTACCCAGATTGGGGTCAAAGGTCATATGGCTTAAGGTCAATATTGGAAGCACTTACCAAAGAATTACTCTTGAACCATTTTATGAAATCATATTAAGCGCTCAAATAGTGCAATGTAAGCAGAGTTATTCACGGAAGTTGACACAGGTTATGATAGCCAAGATAAGAAGATATTTGTGCATTCCGTATGGTATTAATAAGTACAGTTGGATATATTACATCACTTTATTCCTTTACATGTATGAGGAAATTGTTTTTACAGAAATTATCTGGATTCTTGATGACACAAGCATTGTGGTAATTATAATTACCTCACTGAAAAGTCACAATTTAAACACTAAGGTAATATGTATCTACAGTACTGTACAATGACCTTTGTAAAATCTCTGCCTTAACCTGTTGCGTCCAATATATTGTAATTTCCCATCGGAATAATACAGGGTACACTAAGGTCTGGTAAGTAGAGGTTTAAGTGGAGAAAATTTGTTACCAGATATATAATTTTTTTTTTTTTTTTAAACTTTACCAGTCAGTTAGTGCTCCAGAGGTCATATCTTTCTGTTTGTGTGTTTTTGTTTGTTTGATTGTTTGTGTGTGTATGTGTGTGTGCGTGTGTGTGTGTGCGTATTTTGCTGTTTTCTGCTGATGGAATACCATGGAAATGACAGGCGATATTGCAAGAGAGGCTGTGCATTCTCTTTTAACTCTGTCACTCTTGTCGACATATGCTTGTATACAAAGTCAGTGGCATTTGAAATGGTGATCCCAGAAGGGTTGATAAATAAATTTGTTTGGCAGAATATCTTTCCATTGCTGGATATTGCAATAAGATGAAAGAGTTGAGACATATATCTTTATTGCAACAGCAACAAAATGTCCCAGTTTCAGAAATCATATTGCAATTTCTATAACGTCAGATTCAATGCTATGTGCTTCGTCATGACATACTTTTGGTTTTTATGTATTCATAACCAGCAATATCTTTCAGCAAAAAAAAAAGAAGAAACAATCCCTCCCCATGGCAATATCTTATAAATTCTTTCAAGTTTACAGAGTGTGTACTTGTAGAAGTGATATGAACATGAGAAATAAGAATGATTTTGTATTTTGAGTCATATCAGTCGCAATGGGTACATTTTTCTTTGGAAAAGCTATTTTGGAAGAGGTGGAAATAATATTTGGGGAAGGGGAAGGGCGGTTAGGGAGGTGGATTTCCAATTTGTTGAAGAGTGGGCGAAATGTCAACGTTTGAATTGAATTCTCCTGCAAATTTGTCCAGCATTTCTCAGAGTTTTCCACCATTATTGAATATGGTAAATGCTGCTGCACATGTAGTACTCCAATTTGTAAGATCATACACAGTGTAGATGCAGATTGCCATGTATTATCCTTTCTCTATATTACAGACAATATATATAGTCTTATAAGATGTGCAGTGTTTGTTGTACTGAATTAAAAAAAAAGATAATCCCATGTTTTCAAGATGTACATTTTGCAACATAGCCCATGTCTGTGATGTTGAACAGGGCCAAATGACGGAATGTTGGCTAATAGAGAAAATTTGCTGTCACAGATGGACAAAATTATGTCTTTTTTTATCATTCCCTACAATTGTATCCGTAGAAAGTACACACTGAACTTTTCTGAATTTATTTGTGAAAAAAAAAATCCTGATTTAGCTCTCCAGTTTGGAAAAAAGAATGTAGGAACTTCTGAAATAGCAGGAAAAGTGAGAAATATATACATGGAATGTGGATATAAAAAAGGATTGATGACAGAGAAGGCATTTTGCATTTTTTTTTTGGTTTTGCGTATCCATGTAAAAGAGGGGAGACTTGCAGTATCACCATGACATATTGTACATTGTGGTTAACTGTGGCCAGGCACGTTGGAATTAACCATAGTTCTGTATAACTGTACCTGCAGGCCATTAGATAAGGTTGGCCTGTATTACATTTGCTCCCCTTCTATCTTTCTGTCTCCCTTATATCTTTTCTTCCTTTTGTCTATCTCTGACCTTATCTCTCTCTCTTGATCTCTATCGCCATCTCCTTTCTTTCTGTGGCTCTTTTTTTTTTTCTTTCTTATAAGAGTTCAATCTGTTACAGATCTATCGACAAGTGAAACTGAACATCTGTTGAGGCTGCCGAGATTCGTGAGAGCTAGGGGACAGAATTTTGGAGCAATTTCCTCAGTTCTGGGTCATTTTTTACCCCCATCAGCAACATTCTCACCTATTACTTACATAGGGTTATAGTTTTTATGCCTCTCAATATATATCCCTTGTTCTTTATATGCCCCACTTCTCTATTTGCAGATGGGTATCCATTCCATGGGTCATGAAATTGCTAAGAGCTGCTGTAACAGTATCCCCCCCCCCCAAAAAAAAAAAGCCAACAAAAGTATTTTGACTATCAAAGCAGAAATATATCATATGCAATCGCAAAAGTTTGATTCACGTCTTTAGAGCTTAAAGTCTTGCAGGCTATGCTTTCCTGGAGACCTCTCTTTTCCATCACTTTATTATCATTTTCCTTTTCTTTTTTTACCATCACAAGCATGCATTGTTTTCACATTATGTAATCATTTGTTCATATATTTTGTATTATACTTTATGACTTCTACTTCTTTCGAATTGTTTAACAGTATGATTTGACAAATGCACTTTGTATTATGTATTACCTTCTGTCAGATGGAAATTATAAGTATAATGTGAATTAAATTGAAAGTTGAAATAGGATTATTAGTTGTCCCACATATCTACCTATTTAAAGGGTTTTTCTAAAGGCGCATAGGGTTTTGAGTGAATTATATGGTGTAGTGGAAAATAGTGGAATAAATTATATCCATTTCTGGTCGGTTTCCTTTTGTTTGCATTTGTTGAATCATATTGTGTGAACTTTTACCTCTTCCACAAAATCAAAAAGATCACTGTGAGATTTCATAGGACCAGCCATGTGATAGATCTCAAAATTTATCTTCTTCCTTTGGGATGAGTAATTATTAACAAAATTCAGGTTTGCTATGTATGTCACAACGTATATTTCAAACATGAGTACAGTAATTGTTTGTTAATTTGAAACTCTTTGAATGTTCACTCGAGACATTTAGCAGTGCTTGTCCTATCTAATACCAAAGTTCTTCCCTACAGATGAAAGTTACTGCCAGTGTGGTTTGTCAATGTGTCTTTTCAATTTCAGCACTTCTTGCAGAATTGATTTAAAGAGAGGGAATCGAGCACAAAATACAAAGTGTACATTGCATTGCATTAAATTGTTATCTAATTGTATTTGGTATGGAAAAGTGATCAATCCCACAGCGTTTGCAAAATGAACCCGCACCGGCTAGACAAACATGTTTGTTTTGGGATGATTGTCGAATCGCTTTTCCACATTCGACAGACGTAGCACATCTAATTTGCCAGTTATTAGTACTGTGGAATTGAGACTTGCAAACAGACAGGAGGTATTAAAGTGTACGTGTCAACTGATTGAATTCCACTGCTTCATGACTTCCGCTGCTGGGAAGCTAAACAGGTCTTCTAATTGCTTACAAATGTCACATGTAACGAGAATCCCACTAGGGGTAACTTTGTGTCTGCCTGTGGGTGTGTCTGTCTGCATGTCTGTCTGTATGTCTGTCTGTGTGTGTGTCTGTTTGAATGTATGTGTGTGTGTGTGTGTGTGTGTGTGTGTGTGTGTGGGTTGAATATGAGTATTAACATATCTTGTGTAGAGGTGCATGTCCATGTATACTGTCATGTATATTACATTAACCTTCATCTCTCTGGGTTCTTCATTCTTCAACTAACAGTCCTTTCAAGGACTACATGCACATGGTGTTACCGCAAACATCTCTCCCCCCCCCCCCCCCATACTACATCATGTTGTGTGTATTTACACTATAGGCAGGATGTGTACAATGCATTACCGCCATTGTTTTTTTCATTCTCTTGGTATGTTTTGAGCTTTGCTATTCAGAAAGCACAATGAAAGAAGGCAAAGGTGGTAGTAGAAATAGTGACTATGATTGTCTGTCACTGCCATATCTATTTTTTAGTAAAAAATGTGGTAAAAAGCAAAAAAACAAAACAAACAAACAAACAAACAAACAAATACTGGTAATTTCCCCTATTACAGTGTGAAGGAAGCATACACACCTAAAATGTCCCCACCCCATTAGCATAACATCATTATGTTGTAGAGTTTTCATTGCATACAACGATTCTCTCCTCTGACAGCGTGTACCTATATGCAGGAAGTGGCTTTCCAGATGCTTTTAATTACGGTTTTGTTCATCTCATTGGCTCTATGAGGAATGGATCCATTGCTTGCTCTCCTCTGTGATGCCAGAGCCTGGCTCGGAACGATTAATGCCTGCCGAAAACGATAGCAAATTCGCTTCACAACGCGCCCCGTGACAAATTGGGAGTCAGTGATGAGGTGTCAGGCGGCGGAGTGGGACCCCATCTCTTGAGGGTTGCCAGCCAGCTGTATGTAGTCTGTATTCCAGATGTTTGCTTATGGAATATATGTCTAAATATATGCAAATCATTCACTGCAAGCATGAGAAATTCCATCCAGGGACTGGGGACAATGCTAATTATTTTTTGGTATATAAAATATGTTTTCTTTATATGCATATGGCATGGTCCATGATGTCATATCATATATCCTCTCATGTATCCTCTGAGACCATAAGAGATGAAAGGAACTGTTGTATTTCTTTCTTTGCTTTTGTTTTGTGTTAAGGGGAAACATAACAAATATTGCCCGCCCTCCCGGAGATTATATTACACTTGTCTTCAATTTGTGCAATATGGTTTGAAGCTTGGGTAGTGTGTTACCTATTTCAACTCTTGGTTGGCCAAAGTTGTATAAAAGGGTGTAGAAATGCATAAACTTGTGTCATATCCTCCAGAAATGAAACAACCTCAATTTTTTTATCATGAAGAAAAATCATGCTACTATTTGGTGTGCCATTGTCACACAAAGTCAAATATATAGTATAAAGAAAATACAGAGACCTGCTTGCAAGGGTGTGGTTTTGAATTTTTGTTCTTAAGCTTTACTGGTATACCAACACATGGCAACGAGGATCCTTGACCATATGTCGGGTAGGAAAATGGGCGCAAGAACTATATTATTGAAAGGGACTGACCATAGGAGAGGTGATGAATTCCTACAAGGTTCTTTTAGGTACAGTCCACCTTTTTATTGCATATAACAAGTCAAAAATGGCACATGCTTTTTGTTAATTCCTAAAAGTCTGTAGTGAGTTGGAAAAAAACAGGCTCCATTCAGTCACGAAAAGCATGCTAAAAATCTACTCATATGATACACATCACTGACTCTTAACACCTTAGCAGTCTTGTCAGAGTTGTACATATGTATGACGCTTTGTTTTCTTTTGTTTTCTTCTTTTTTTTTCTTTTCTTTTTTTTTTTGGGGGGGGGGGTTATTTGACAAATTATATTCCAATATAAAATATGTTGTCATATGTGTATGCCAACACTGGGCTTGAACACCTGTCAGGCTTTCGTTGATTTTTTTTTTTTTTTTGGATACAAGTTAGGTTACACTTGTTTTTTACTCCATATTCCAGGAATGAGTTGCATAATTTTTGACAAATGAGATTCCAAGAAAAATATTGTATAATCATTTATCAGAAAACTGAGCTTAAACACCTGTTTATCTCCTGCCAGGCTTTTATTATGTTTTCTTTGTAAAAAAAAGAGAAAGAAATTAGGTTACACTTCAATATTTCATACTCCATATTCCAGGAATGAACATGTGATGACAAACCAGATCTGACTCTAAAAAAGTCTCCAGGCTATCTCGTCTCCATTCTTTTCTACCTCCTCACCTTCTTCTTGTTTCTTTTTGGTCCTAGTAGGAACATTCAATCATTATCTTGTCTCGCAGCTCACATGACGGAGATGGATGGGAGACGGGAGTGTAAATGGGGAAAAGATGAAACATGTTGCTTGTGGCGCTTGCGGTCATCAACGAGAAGGTGCATCTCTTTTTACCGAGGCGACAGCTGTGATTACAGCCTGCATTCATCATTCTTGTGGCATCCAAACGTTGCCCGCTTCTGTCTCTGTCCGTCTGTCTGTCTGTCCGTCTGTCTGACTGTATGTTTTTTATTGTGTCTTTTTTGCCCTCCACTCTGGTAATCACAATCCATCACTCCACGGGCAATAAAACCCATTAAGGATCCAGGTTTTTGAAAACAAGAAGGAAATTCACATGAAAAAATGTCTACATCATGTTTTTCCTTTGCCACAATATGATGGTTTGTGCACTTTTTTGTTTGTTAGTTAGTTTGTTTGTTTGGTTGGTAAGTCATTGTGAAGGTTAATAGCCTCAGTATACTTACTGTAAACATGGTATGTTTCATTCACATACCTACAGCTTGTGCAAATCTCACACCACTGCCTTTATTGGTAACAATGCTTTGATGGGCAAAAGTAATTTGTATGTATACATATAACTTAAGCAATAATATTTTTACGAGACAATGCAGTAAAAAAGAAGAATCAGATATATGACTAATTTCAGAAAAAGAACTTTAACCCATTGAGGATGGGCTGACTTTGCAACAACACGCATTTCCCTTAGACACTAGTCCCGAGTCTACTCGGGACTCGTCCTCCACAGGTTAAACCGCTAAACTTTTGCATTATGCGACAAGCAGTTATTGCATGTACATTGTGTGCAATAATATGTACGTGCAAATCCATTGTGAAGATGATCTGTGCAAAATTTTCTATGTTCATATAGAAGTCAAGTATGAAAGAAAGTAAAGATACTACCATTTCAGGGATTTTACCATGATTTTTCATAAACATAGATTGCAATGTCATGTGTGGGTTTTTAACGCTCATGTGCAAACCCGATCAGTCTCTGGGATTTTCTGTATCGATGACTCGTAAACCCGAGTCGCTCGAGAAAAGTTTTTGTTTCTGTATATCATGCATATATTCCCTTTCTTCCTGGGGAATATCACATGCTGGAAGCAAACGGAATTTTTGTGCATTTTGGTAAAATCCTGATGACTAATGAAGTTTGCTCTAATTTCCCACTGCGCTACATGGATCACCTACATTCCCTGGGCATTCTCTCTGCCCAAAGAGCAGTCGTATAATTTTATCTCAGCAGATTTTACCAGGCCTGCATTCCGAATCTAGCACATATCTTCCTCTCTCTCAATCATCTCTCGTCTTTTCCTCATCATTTCTGTCTTCCATTTGAGATGCTCAAAAATAAAAAATGAGGCGACGCCCTTGCAGCTCGTGCCTCCTGCGACCCGTTTGCCACAGTACATGTCATTGCTGATGGCATCTGAAGGTCATAATGGACTCGTTTGCCTTTTTTTTTGAGAGGAAATTTGGCAGTCAAAGGCTCCACACAAATTGCCGCCTGTCAAATCTCGTACTCCCATCTCTGCACAGAAGTAGAAGCCAGTTGCCTCTATTAACCTATTTTTTCCCTCCTCCCTCATATTTCCCCATTCTCTCAGTCCCTATCATACCTTGCAAATTGCAAAAAGGGAGAGCATCCTTAGTTGCTATGGTGATAAATAGGAACTTCTCAGCATCATTCGTGGGAGATTGGATTCTATAGTCAGTACCATTACATTCTTTTCTTTCTTTTTCATTTTGGCCTGCTCTGAAAATGGCTGATGCCCGAGGGTCATCTATGGATTTCATTGTCATTGTTAGATTCTTGAAGAATTGCTGTCACGGTCTCCTGACTGCCGCAACCTACATCACTGACAAAAGTCTGCGTTTAAAAAAGCGTGGATAGGATCTTTTGTCATACCGAAATAATGCGGCCATGCACCGTAACCTTGGTCGCCACGAAGCAGGGCATGGGGTGAATGGTGAGCGTATTTCAGAAGCAAGATTTCGTAAACCGTTCCCTATTCACACACATTTCTTTTTTCATGATTTCATTTCTTGATCGTTCAGTCTTGGAGCAGTCAGTCTCACTTTTGTTAAGTCTCTTCAGAAATACACTAATGGGCAGAGACTCAAGGGAAAACAGAATGGATGCAGTTGACTTTGGAGTGAGAGTTATGAAAGCAGGTCCATACGGCAGAAAATAATCAACAGCAAGAGCTATTTGGTGCTACGCTCTTTGGTTGTTACCTGATTCCACATCATTCCACACAGAGAAAGAGAGGATTTACGTGAGGAAGTATCTGAGAGAAAAGCCCATGTCTGTATAAAAACATACTGAAATAGACTCTTGAACAGTGGGCACTTCTTGACTCTCCCAATCACTGGCCAGACGAAGAGATTGGGGAGTCGACTTAAAAATCATTTGACTCGATCGTTTACCAGTCTGACAGCAATTGTCAGACACTTCTGGCTAGCCATCTGCAAATTGGCAATCCCACCGAATGCTAAAGAATGGCAGAAGTATCCAATTCCCCGCTTTGTTAGAGGTGTCTTTCTTGTTTTTTCGTGCTTTATTTGTAGCGCTCGTGTTGTCTCCATGTTCAATAAACGAATGATGCGTGACAGCGAAGCAAATGGCACAGCGGTGCGTGGGTATCACTTTCCATGACTTCGACACTGGCTACACAATGAATGATGTTAGTCTCACTGCATCGCTGTTGAAATGCTCTCCCTCTGAGTTTCTGAGGGTGTCCAGGTTGCTAGTATTTTCTTCATGCAGTGTCGAGATTCACAGATATTCCAAGACAGCCATCACCCTCGCATTGTTGTCCACAAGAATAAAAAAACAAACAGTAATGGAATTTGCCATTGCAAGGAGATTCCGACTTCTGGACGCAAGCCTCTTGGGATGTGTTTCGAAAAGAGAAGCGGCCAGCTAGGAATTTCTGAGAATTCTTCCATGATGACATCTTTGAACTGCACGTACATGTATACAGGTGTTTTTGCAGCATATGCAAATCACCTGAGGGATGTGGGGAGAAGCTTTTCTGTAAAGCAGACACCTGTATTTTTCACCATTTTCTCCTGCAATAGATACGTTGCACCTATCGTACTCTTGCACTTAATATCAGATTGCCTCTGATTTGCATTAAGCATGTAACGAGAGGGAGACTTTTTTTTTTTTTTTTTGCAAGTGGCAAATAGATAGATTCACACAGGGATAGAGTATGTTTGTGTTGCACAAATGTGTGTGTTGTTTGTACTCTACATGTGTGCTTGTGTGTGAATGTAAACTTGTGCTTGTTCACATGATTGTGTGTGTTACTAGATGTCTTGGTACGGGTTAAGCCTGTGAGTACCACCGGCTTGTCTGGGCATACAATCTCAACGTTATTTTGAGATTTTTTAGATAGATAGATAAAGGGAGACTCTCTCGTTTGAAGTGAGATCTACAAGACAGCACTCAAACATTTGATGGAAAAATAAAAACCATTGTACATACCGAGTATATATAATGTTCATAGCTGTATATAGACCTATTTAGTTTTAAAACACTATAACTTACATTGGACAGAATGGGGGGGGGGGGGGCCTTCCAAACTAAGAAGAATTGATAATTCAATGGGTTATGCAAAGAGTCACATGCATTGCTACGAATGTCAGTGCATAAATCAACTATTGTTAGACACATACTAAAGCCCCCCTCCCTTCCCCATCCCCCCCCCCCCCACCATCAGTTATTGCTGAAATAGCCTTTAACATAGAGAGAATAACACCCAAACTTAACATGTCTGTATCTCCCACACTGGTGATCGACTGGGTGTATTCTTGATACTACTAGCATTTGCCACTAGTTGAATGCCAGATTCCAAGTGGTTCAATCGTCCAAGAGATGTCCAATCTGGCAGTGATATGCTCGTAATAGCTACAAAGCGGTGAACATCCTTCCTTCTTTATTTCCTTTTGTTATGCTCTGTCTTTTATTCTTTTATTATGCTTTGCGGCCATCATTATCACAGGCACTACCTAGGACAAGATCCACAGAGGGATCAGTGAAGCGGCAGAGATTTGTATTGATCCGAGATGGGGGCTGTTAGCCGGAAGTGCAAAGAGTACTGGCAAGAAAGATCCATAATACTAGAAGAGGAAAGAGACAGAGAGAGAGAGAGAAAGGGAGAGAGTAAGAGATAGAGAGAGGAGAGTGGTAATATATCTCAGTGAGAGAGAAAGAGAAAGAAGGGTGGTATAAGAATACATTAATTGACAGAGAGAAATACATAGGGAGAGAGAGGGGTAAATGAAAATGAGTCAGAGAGGGGGTGAAAGAGGGAAGGAGATTAAGGAGAAGGCAGAGAGATGGATGACAGTGAGTCAGAGGGAGAGGAAAGAAGATGAAAGATGGAAGAGAGAGAAGTAGAGAAGGATATATATATATATATGGGTGAGAATTTTGAACGATGTACAATTGCCAATTTTCGTACCTTATGACATTCTTTCCCTTAGAACACGCCAGGATGATCTAAGCAACCAGATTTTTTCATGTCATCTCAAAGATTGGTAAATTTCCTTTCAGAAAATATATGGTTTGGTTGACTTTTGCCCGATATTTTTCATTTCACAAGGACTTAAAACGTAAAAATATGGTAAAAACGCTATTTTCACAATAATTTTTGTTTTTCAAACTAATGATGTGCATATTTAATGGTACGTGGCATCTAATATCTGACCATGTTCTGCATCTGACATATCATGGGTATGTACCACAAAATTATAAGAACTTTATGAGCACGTATAAAATTACAGAGAACAATTAAAATATCAAAGTCCTAAACAGACGAACGTCCGTGATGCTTTTATTTCTATCGCTGCTGCAAATTTTACTTTGTTGTCCCAACTGTAACGTATACGAAAATTTGGTGTTCCACCTAATGAAGATATCCTGCAAAAATTGTACATCTGCTGGCTGTACATGGGACGTAATATTCTTTTATACAAAATTATACTCAGTTTTCGTCACGGACGTGCTTCCGCTATTTTCTAATAAAGATCGTAGCCCATGAAACGTTATTGGCGATATTGTTCTGAGTCGTAATCAACTAAGATCTAGCAACACAATAACATGTTTGTTTTGAGTTTCTGTCCATCCTTTGTCAAATAGGAACCGAAATTATATTTTTAGACGAACCTCCAAGAAAAAAAGAACGTCCGTGATGATTAAAACGTTTCCGAGTGGGACACCATCTTGCTTTGATGGCGAAAGTGCATTTTACCTTTGGCTCTCTAGCCGAGGAGCTGCATGCCATTTTTGGAGCGGACTGAGGTTCGTCCGCAGTTTTTGGACCATGCAATTCACCAAAAACCAAGCAAATAATTAATATTTTCTCTGAAAATTCACCTCCTGATCCCCCTCTGAGCAATACATATGTTGTAAGGATGTCAAATTTCTTATAATTTGCATTGACAATACCTTTTCAAATTTTTGAAAGAGTTAGGAAGGCTAGGTACTCTCTGCCGATTAGTTATCCGTCCTGGAACATGACCCTAGTAGTAGAACGAACGTCCGTGATAATTCCAGAGAACGTCCGTGACGTATGCAATCCCTCCGATAGGGATAACTTGTCCCGAAAGTGTCCTGTATTCTTTAAAACTTTTGGCTCGAATAGCGACAAATAAAGTTTTACAAAGTAGAAAATGAGTTTAGAGCAGTAGTTTCAGAATTTTTAAGGCGTTATGTGATCATGATGAACAAACAATTGAAAATCTACTCACAATTTTACGCTTGTTTTCCCTCTAATTATACAAAAAACAGCTAAACACTTAAAACAAAGTTATAGGAAAATGGAGTTTTGCGTAATGTGTAATTTCTGTGCGTTTAAATTTCTTTCTAATGAGGTTCTGGAAACAATTTGTACTGTTACAGGTTCTGAAAGTTTCGCTCACGGACGTTCTCTCTGAGAAAGGAAATTTCTGACAATTACAAATATATCACTGCACATAAAATTAATGTTAGTTGAAAATATTACCAAATCACCGAGCCGCTCATACCCGAAAGTGAATAGTGTTCAGCACTCAATTTACCTGTAATAACAAACGGAAACGTTTTTTTCACGGATGTTCGTTAGTTGAATAAATCAGTGGATTACATAGTAGGAGAAAGAGGATCAGTGCCACTTTTTAGTGACAGGTGCTCTAAGTGTTTATCTTTTGAGTATGGTAGCTGCCGTCTCAAACAGAACACATCCAGTTTTGGTCTCCATAACGGACGTTCGCTGTAATTGTCATGATATTAAATGCCTTAATTCATTCTTATTTTTCTCTTCATGACGATTTTTCTCTCATTCCCTTAATAGCCTGAACATGCTGCGACCAAACAGAAAACAAAAACAAAACAAAACAAACAAAAACAAATCCGAAAAGTGCTACGCAATCACATTCAGGATAATGACGGAAGAAGTCTGTAATGAGCATGTGTTTAAGAAGAAACGGAAAAGTTTCAAAAGGACGTGGAAGCAGTTGAATGAAAATGACTGAGAAACAGAGAAGGGATCGAGCTCCAACACACAGAGAAAATGATTGCCAGTGCACTCCCGTTATGCCAAATTCTTCTGGAGAAGTTTTTGTTTGTTTGTTTATGTTTTTTATTCATCGAAATGCCGTCACAAGCGAACAAAAATCATGCAGTATACAATTATTGTCTGATGAAAACACACAAATCCTCCGCTTATCATCACATGGTGTTGTTTTATACTCATCAATGAAAAGCAATATTCATTTGTAATTTTTTCCAAGATTTTTTTTTCATTTTACATTTAAGAGACAGAGAGATCGTCAATTTGTTCGTGCTTTTGTGCTTACTTTGAAAACACATGTTAAAAAAAAGTAATGATTAAGAATAGGTTTAAGGTTGCACTTTGATACGTTCGCTCTTCCAAAGATTCGTTACTCCGATGTCCAAAGGTTTGTTATTCCAAAATGAAAAAAAAAATTGTAGTTAATTCAGGAGGTTTGTTATTAGAAATGTTCTTCGAAAAATAGATATTAAGGATCATTATTTTTAGGTCCGTTCTTCTAAAAGTGGAATGGGCCTGATGTTCGTTTAGGTGAAAACGGTTATTATGAGGTTTTGAAATTGGAGGATTTTAGTTGTTAACTTGTTTCTCCACATTTGGATAAGCGAACATAACTTTTCATGTTCTAATTAATAAGCCTTTCGGTTAACCTTCGGAGATTCCTATCATTTACCGAATAAAAAAGCTTCATAATTATATGAACTCCATCAATTTTCGTATTGACAAACTGTATGAATAACGAGCCTCCGAAATGACGCGCTACAAAAGGTTTGTTATAACAAACCTTATTGTATAATATCGAAGTCACAAACATCCATCCAAGTTATGTGGACTTTTTGTGTCTTGTTATGACGAAACTTCGCAGTATCGAACCTATTATCATTTCTGACTAATATAATAACACAAATTCTCCTCGGTAACAGTGTGTAACACAAGGAAGAAACACAGAGGGATTTCTTCCTAACGTATTCGTCTGCCCTCCCCATCTAAACTTCGTATTTCTATAACGGAGCACATTTCTGTTGTTTTTCTATATTAATTCTTTGTCATAATTTTAGCTGTGACCATGTTCGTTATATAAAAAGCAAATTTTGCATTGTAGACTTTATATAACAAGTTTAGGACCTGAATATTTACTTCATGATAACGAAATTTTGATAAATATATTCGTTCTCAAGGATGGACTACGTCACTGAGATTACACGTACGTTTGTACGTCCATTTACGAGAGATGGAAAAATTGTTTTCTTTGATTCCTCAGTATGAGAAGATAAACAAGCTTATATAATTGAGAATTGGTAATATCTATTCAGGATTTTGCAGAGGAGTTTGTTCTCGACATGAAATTGCTGTTTGTTCTGAGTAGAATGCGTTTCCAACTCAAGAGAGCTGCATTGTTCAATATCTTGTTTGTTCCGAACGTCCGTGAGCTACACGCGAACCTCCGTGATGAAAACTATGCTATGTTTGTTGGGTTATAGAGACTGCCCAGATGAGAAACATCTTAAAAAGGTATATTATTATTTGGGAGTGAGGATTAAAGTATTGGATAGTGAAATAAGAGGTGAAAATATTGAGTTTCTGTAAAATGCGCGTAAAGTTAAGAAAGTGTTTAGCGGAAGAGCAATATTTCCACAGAAATGACGAATTTAGTTAAATCATCAGTTGTCTACCATTACGTACAGGTTAAGAGTACAAGCTTAATATTCTGCAATCACGTACACATGTCCCTTAAGATATTTCGTTAGGATTTTGAACTGAATCAGATCTTTGGAAACTATGTTAAATGGTATTCAAATGAATGTGCATTACTATTCCTCACGGACGTTCGCTGCTCTGGACATGGTAAACTTCAGCGGTGAATAAAAACTTGTTCCTCTGGGAAAATCCTAGTATAATTGGGTTCATATTAAAGCGTGAGTTATACCCTTTCAGGTAAGATGAATGATTTGGAGAATTTCCTACTTTTTAAATTTTGCCTTGTTTTGGCTCAATTGTACATCGTTCAAAATTCTGACCCATATATATATATATAGGATGAGAGAAGGAGAGATATATTGGATGAGAGAAGGAGAGATGTATAGGATGAGAGAAGGAGATATATTTAGGATGAGAGAATGAGAGATATATAGGATGAGAGAAGGAGAGAGTATACAGGGTGAGAGAAGGAAGATATATAGGATGAGAGAAAAATTATATAAAGGATGAGAGGAGGAGAGATATAAAGGATGAGAGAAGGAGAGATGTATAGGATGACAGGAGATATATATAGGATGAGAAAAGGAAGATATATAGGATGAGAGAAGGAAGATATATAGGATGAGAGAAAAGGAAGATATATAGGATGAGAGAAGGAAGATATATAGGATGAGAGAAGGAGAGATATATAGAATGAGAAAAGGAGAGATATATAGGATGAGAGAAGGAGAGATCTATAGAATGAGAGAAGGAAGATATATAGGATGAGAGGAGAGATACACGTGTAAATAGGATGAGAGAAAGAAAGATATATAGGATGAGAGAAGGAGAGATATATAGAATGAGTGAAGGAGAGATATATAGGATGAGAGAAGGAGAGATCTATAGAATGAGAGAAGGAAGATATATAGGATGAGAGAAGGAAGATATATAGGATGAGAGAAGGAGAGATATATAGGATGAGAGATTGAGGAAGAGATGGGGAGAGAAAGAGGGGGAGATAGGGAGAGGGAGAGTGAGGGGAGCAGTATGGGAGAGTGAATATGTGATGGATGTGCCTGTAATTGAACATCAGTTCAAACCAAGCATGCGATCAAAATGAGGAAACCTAGGGCAAGCAAGAGGCATATGCTCTCCACTCAGTGTGCGTGTGTGTCTGTGTGTGTCTGTGTGTGTTTGTGTGTGTGTGTGCATGTTTGTGGTATATACATGTATGCATAAACACAAGAATGTGTGTGTGTGCGTGGGTGAGTAAGCATATGTGTGCATAAGTAGTATGTGTATAATGTACTGAGTGTGTTTGGTCTACTCTCATTCAGGACCTTTGATCCTTTAAATGTATGCAGAGTAAATGCCTTTAGTGATAGGTATCTGAAACCTGAAACACTTTATACACATCCCCTCATGAGGTTGTGTGAAAAGCCACCCCCCCCCCCAAAAAAAAGCAACAACAACAACAACAACAACAACAACAACAACAACAACAACAACAACAACAACAACAACAACAACAACACAACACAAAATGAAAACAAAACAAAAACACCTGCAATACAAAAAAAAGAGATGTCCCTTCAATAATTGTAAGCTGTTGCATGTGGCAAAATCTGTATTGCAGCAACAAATGATGTATCAGTACTAGAGGCAGAGTTTGAAATATAATCTGAAACTTACACCTGTTCTTTTGCTCTCTTTGGCGTGTGTGCAGTGTCCCATACCCTCTTGTGCTTGTGAAAACTCTTCAGTAGATATGAACACAGGATGAAAACATTAACTCCTCCCCTCCTCTCCCCCCCCCCCCCCCCCCACCGCCCCTTTTCTCTTCAGTACATTATTGCTGCCATGCTGGAGTAGAACTAATTACAATTGCTATGCATTACCCATTGTCAAGGGAAAAGCCAACATGGTGTGTGATGTTTGATTTGGCAGGTTTCAACAAGTGCTGAAATATGTCATGGTATAGCTCCCTGGCGTGTGATGGCATAGAGTGTTAGAGTGGAACAATGTAACTATTGTTCTGAGCCGTGCTACATTTATTTCTTTCACTTTCCATGCTCACAGGGGGACATTTCTTGCTGTATTATGATTAATGAGCTCAGAGCTTCTGCGTTTTCTCCCTTTTTTCACATTTTCGAAAAAACAAACTTTGATACAAGAAAACTCTGGCTGAAATTGTGTCTGAATGTTTCAGACAAAAACCCCATATATGCAGGCAAGGCAGAGAGTTTAAGTCAACAGCACTAAATCCAGATGGGCGTTTATTGCATGGATGTTGTAAAGCATTAATACCCTCCTACCCTCTCCACTAGCTAAGAGTGTTCATTGAAATTGACAATGCAAAAATTGAATGCCCGCCAGCTGATTAATCATAGTCTACCTATTGCCTTGGCAGCGGTGGTTATTTTGCATTGTCAATTGCAGGGATTTTAATCCTTTGGTTTTTTATATGGTGAAACAGGGTACCGAGTTTGATTTCTTTATTGAGAGCTGATACTTCCTTAACCCGCTGAGGACGGTTTGATTTTGCTACAACACGCATTTCCCATACACCTGAGTACACTCGGGACCCATCCTCAACAGGTTGATAAGATGCAACATCATGCTGTGTGTAGCAATCTGATGTTCATCATTGTACAGACAACTGTACAGGAAACGTATAAAGAATGTTCAATCCAAAGGGTTTTTCCTCAGCTGTTTAGGGTAGTAATCAGCCTCCACCAATAATATTAATTAGCCTCTACCAATAATATTGATGTACTTACTTTGGTCTCCATAGAGTAGCATTTCAAGCCCATAGTTGTGTAACATTCTGCATATATTTGCTCCAAAGAAAGCCATCACCACCTGTATTGCCTTGATTAGTAGAGTATTTTTGGAACACATACTTTCGCTTGTGAAAACACTACTGCGACTGAAATTGACAAATTGTCTCTAATTTGATTCAAAGCATTCCTTGGAATTCATGTACGTGTTTTCCTAAAACGCAGTGAACATACGGTGATCTATTGTTAGGAAGTATTTCTCTTTTGCATGAAAATTATCTATCATATGAAAAAATGGAAAAATATGTTTTTCCCATTGGCAGATGTAATACATGTTCAATTTTCAAGCAGCCATGTTTCTACAACCACTGACTGGTATTTGAATAACCCATATAGAATATTTGTCATAATCTAGCATGGCTTAAAGGCCTCTGCATCAAAACTTACATTTGTTTTTCCTATTAAGTATCAGTTAGAAGAATTCCCGATGTGCTGCCGCCAAAACATGGCCTTGCAGTCGGCTTACCCTATTTGGGGCAGACGACGATTTGGCCCCCAGATTACCCTGATTTAAGACGTCACGTGAATTGCATGCCCGTTAGAGAGGATTTACGAGCGCTGTCAAATAAACAGAGAAATTAGGACTTGTTCTTGACATTTTGAAAATAAGGGAAGCAAGGGCCCAGTTTATGGATGCCACTCATGCTCTCACGTGGTGTGTTGATTTGGGGCACATCAAACCTCCGACTGTAATCATTGTATGTTTGCCCTGTCGAGCCACGTATTTTTAGAAAGAACATAGTTTGTTTTGTTCATATGCTGGTCTATTTTTGTATGACAATGTGCCAGGGGCATTGTCTATAAAACTCTCTCTGAACTCTTCTTTGCATGTTGGATTGTTGTTACTGGAATGCACGAATGACCCTACGATAATGAACTCTTTACCATTTTTTTTATTTTTTTATTTTTTTTTTTTGGAGGGGGGGGGGGAGCATGGGAGCCAGTGCTGAAATGTTACATTCCAAACTGTTATCAAGGTGCACCATGTGACTCACAATGGAATATAATAAATTGTGCAAAGACACGATGATAATTTTTATAAAGTGTTGAGTAATGTTGCAAAGGTCTGAGCTCACAGAAAAGCTGAACTGGTTTTTCCCTGTAATCGATTTTTTTTTTTTTTTTTTTTTTGGGGGGGGGGGTATTTTTGCTACATTTTGCTCCACTGGCTGCTTGAAATATTTGGGTAGATCTCGAGTTACGATGGGGTTACTGTAACATAGTGGATAAGACTCCTGACCTTCGAGTTGGGGACCAAAAGTTGAATCTAATCCCATGTTTACATCTTTGGACAAGATGTTTTTATTCACCATGTCCCCCTTGACCCTGGTGTGTAAATGAGTACCTGGCAATGCTAGGGTGATAGTAATGGCAGGGCTGGCACTCTGGTAGAGCAGTGGCAACTCTGAAGAGGCTATTCCCTATTGGTAAAGGAGACCTTAAAAAAAGAAAAAAAGACAGAATTGTTATTATTGTTGTTGTTGTTATTATTATCATTATTATTGTTATTATTATCATTATCATTATCATTATCATTATCATTATCATCATTATCATTATCATTATCATTATCATTATCATTATCATTATCATTATCATTATCATCATCATTATCATTATCATTATCATTATCATTATCATTATCATTATCATTATCATTATCATTATCATTATCATTATCATTATCATTATCATTATCATTATTATTGTTATTGTTATTATTATTATTATTATTATTATTATTATTATTATTATTATTATTATTATTATTATTATTATTATTATTATTATTATTATTGTTATTATCATTTTACAAATCAGGCTTTTCACAATTACTGACAATGGCAGGAACAGATCTGACTGGCAGTATCAAAGGTGTCTAAGACCAGGCGTCCACTAGGGCGCGGACAAGTCGCGGACAAGCCCCGGAATGCAAATCTGGTATTCCGCACTCCTTCGGGAACCTGTCCGCACGTTCCTGAACGTGTCCGCTCACTGTCCTAAACATGTCCGGGCGTTTCCGCACCTTCGGGAGAGAGAAAAATTTCCGCGTCCAAATTTTGATCGAGACCAAAATTTGGACGCGGAAATGAACTTCCTGACACCTTCGGCGACTTGTCCTGACGATGTCCTGAGGATGTCCCGCTTGTCCAGAACCCTTCCGCTCCTTCCGCACACGCTCCGGAAAGAATCCCGCGGTGTGGGGAAGCTTCGCGAATGAAAGCGGAAGACATCAGGAATGTTTTAGGACAGCGCGGAGCCGATGCGGATCTATATATGCAAGTGTCCGGAACCGATGCGGAAATTTTGTGATCCAGACATGTAAATGTCGACACTTTCCGCGAGCGTCATGCCAATGAAACGCAAAATGAGCAAGAAGGGAGGCGAGGTCCCCATGCAAATATCCCCATCACAGGCACACCTTTCGTCTAGTGATGAAGAACAGGTAAATCTAAGGAATTTCCGGTCCCAGAAGGCAAAGAAGAAAGTAGTATAGAGACTGTGCCAAAAGCAACCAGAAAGAAGTGAAATCAGCCCCCTAACTTCCTAGTAAGTTTGTGTTAATTTGATCTTTTCAGGAATTATTTTTCATCTGAGTGACTTTCCTGGTTCCTATTACTTACTATGGTACATTTTCCTTCGTCTGTTTATGTTGTTTTCGTATTTTATTTGCAAACAAACTAGGTTGTCCCATGTGACAGCCTAGCTGAAAAATCACAAAAGTAGGTGGAAGTACAATCAGAAAAAAAAGCATAGAATTTTTGGCTAAATGTTAATGTATTATATAAACATGAACAAGTTGTTATTCATACGTAAATGCTTTCTAATGATACAACATCTTAGAACAAAAGACAAATTCATCACACTAAAAAGCATGAATTCAATTGCAAAGATATACCTGTGATCTCATTACAATGTAATATATTTGAAGCCCAGAATAACAATGAAAGCTAAAGATGATGGAGGACAATGAAGAATTTTCTGTCACTTCAAAATTCAAGTGAAATGAGAGAAAAAGCAATAAATCATGAACTCGAAAAAGTGTTAAATTTCTGTCTTTCTTTTGTTTTTTTTTGTGTTTTTTTTTTTTGCTGAGTGTATATATTTAGGTACACATTAAGCATCACAAATCATTTCAGAAATATTCTTTACCTGAATGACTTTCGTAGTTGTTATTACCTAATAATTTTTTCTTCTCTTTTTGTTTTAGTTGCAAATAAACTCGATTGTCCAATTTGACAGGCCAGCTAAACCCCCCCCCCCAAAAAAAAAGGAAATTAAAGTAGGTTGAAAATATTTCCCCATTTTCACACTTCATTGACAATAGGCTAGTAAGCTCTAAGCATGAAAAAAAAATTCTCGGACCTGAAAATGTTCAAAAGTGATCAAAATAAGAGAGGGTTAGAGATGCACAAGGGTAAAAATGAGAGAAAGAAAAACAAATTTAATGATTAGGATCATTTTGGCATGCTCTACAGAAGTATCAGACAAAACATGTATATACTTCACGATGGATAAAGCACAGGTTAAAAAAGGGAATAAAGAATATATAATGTATCAACATGATATATAGATATACATATATATATGAATATACATTTACATTTTATGTACATATATATATATATATATATATATATATATATATATAATGGTTCAAAAAGTTTGCGAATATCATCCATGTGACTGTAGGCAGAGAAAAAAAAAATTTCTTCCAGATGAGACAAATTAAAGGGAAAAAAATGAGTCGTCAGCCGACATGCAGACAATCCTATTCTTCGACTTTTGGTGGTCACATTATCAAATAATATTGACCAATCATATCAATATAATATCAGCAGCTACTGCGGAAGCACAACAAGGAGCATCAATGACGGTTAGCAGTCAAATGAGGAAAAATCAAAGTCAGCGCCAAATTTATACCTTTCCATTTTCCTGGTATTGTCCGCAGTTTGTCCGCATGCCTAACTTGTGTTGTCCGGAAGGCATCCTGATTGTCCGCGTTCATTCCTGGTGTAATCCTAGATGTTTCCGCGCTGCCCGGCTACGATTAGCATATTCCGAGGTATTTCGTGCTCTTCCGGAGTGATTCCTAGGAATGTCCGCAGTCAGTCCGCGGACAGTCCGCGGACAGTCCGCGGACAGTCCTAGGAATGTCCCAGGACAAGCCGATTCACAAAGTTATTCCGCGTCTGTCGCGGACAGGATGCCGAAATGACAAAATTTGCTTCCGCAACCCTTCCGGGGCTTGTCCGCGCCCAAGTGGACGTCCGCCCAATGGTGAAAGGTTAAGAGCTCATTCATCTTCTTATGATTTTGCTACTAACTGTGGGAAAACTGAACCAAGGAAACGCTGCTGAAATACGTTAGGAAAGAGAGAGAGGGAAGATGCTGAAACCTGAAAGTGAATATATAAGAGAGAAGAATAGAGCACTGGGATTATATATGTGTCTGTTGCAGCAGCTGTGTAGCCCCAAGCTTCTGAAAGAGAAAGAGACAAAGTGGCAGATTATCAACACAATTTCGTCTTTCTTTTCCATCCGCGGCACTTTAAGAAAATAAAAAGGGCTCACTTCTCGGTTTTGACAATCAGCTCTTAGGGTATGATTAGGCGTGGGGCACACATTTTAATATTATGCAGTATTTGGAAAACTGGGCTTTGGTGGTTGCTGGGGTTGGAAAATGAAAGTGATGATTCTGTGAGATTATCAAGGAGCAATATATATATTTTTTTTAATGGGTATGGCAGTAATCTCTTGGATGAGAAAATACAATATTACCCGCTGTCTTCAAACTGCACATGTGTGGCCATTTACAGTCTACACTGATGGAAATAGTGTATGTGATTTCTTGCCCTGCTTTTTTTCTTCCTGTTTTCTTTTTCTAGGAAGGGGAGGAGGTTGGTGTGTTAGCCTTTTCTTCTTTTTTGTTTGTTTGTTTGTTTGTTTTTTGCAGGATTTTTATTTAATGGGAGAAAAAAATTGTGACTAATGTTGGGTGCATTGTTACCAATAGTTTCTAGACTTGAAGCTGCAGGATGTTATGTGTATCACAACACCCTTAGCTGTATGTTGTTCTGGTGCCAAGAGGCAAGGTTCTTCTCCACTTTTTTTTCTCACTTTTTCCTACCCGGCCAGCCGGTCAGCGATCACCCCTGGTAATTCTACCCCCAAATCAAAATAAAGTAAATCCTGTGCTAGCACACACTTCACTGGCCAGACTAAACGCAGTCAGTTGATATGGAAATGATGGCCATTGTCATAGAATCTCACCCCTGTCTTTATTCCTCAAACAGTAAATGCTTTGACTGAAACCTGTGTGGTTTGAATATACAGACCATTTGGTTGACAAACAGAGATACATGGTGCCTTTTCTTCCACTTGCAAAAGTATGTTGACTTCTTTACAGATGTGCTAAGCACAAAAATAACTATAATGCTTGAATCTCAAACAGGATCTTATAGAAAGCATTACTGTCAAGAAGAAAAAAAAGCAAACAAACAAAATGAAGTAATATCGATCTAAAGTATGTGTCTGTAGCTTCTACAAAGTCAATACAATCTGCCTTTCATATTGAATCCTGGCATCTTCGCAGATAAAAAGAGGAGAATACAATTTCAGAATCAGCAAATAGAATATTAGAATGATAATTTTTATCATTTTAATCCAGGCCTTATATTCTCAAGTATGTAAAATTTGTCTCACTTTACGCATATTTTTGTGACGCTAGGATAGAAACACTTTGAATAAACCAATTAGCGTATCATGGTGTATATTCAACATGTCATCAGTTTATCGGTCTCAGCTTTGTTTTGCTGTCTTCAGATCACCTTGTTATAATGACTGTATTCAAACGAACTCCCCGTCTGTAAAAACATACCATATAAAAGTGAGAGTATGTTCCTTGTAGTAAATTCTGATTTTGCCCATTGGTTTGGGACTTGTAACATGTAGCTTCCAGAGAGCACCAAAAAGTGTCGTTCTTCCCTAATCCAAATTTGGATACTCGCAGAAATGCAGGTACCAATAGCTATTGAAAGTGATCGTGGCGCCTTGTGCCGTGAAAGGGTAATCAACTATTGCATGCAAAGTGAGAGCACTATAGTAGCAACCAACATACGAGGATCAGACCCCAAACATGAACATATTTGATTTCCATATGTTCTTTGCCAGCCCCCCTGGAACCCCTCCCTGTCTCCCCTGACCCCCCCCCCCCACATCATGCAACATTTGCACATGCTATTCCAGAAATACGGCCCTCCCACACATCACAATCGTTATTTATACGTCAGTATGTGTGGAAAGTGCGCACCTATACATACAAAAGCAAACCCATATGTATGTATATTCTTTTTCCGTCACCGCCGACTTGTTTGATTTGTAAATTGGCAACATGATTGCCCAAGGGAGCAACCAGCCGTGATGGCAATTGGAGACCAATATTGTGCATCCATCGCGAGACGAGCCCCCGCGAATTTGATAAGTCCACGCCGGTTCTAGCCCGCTGCGCAATATAAGCCTGGCCAGACAGGCCAACAAAAGGTTATTAGACTTTCTCGGCTGGATCACAGCATGAGGGCTTAGTCAGAAAGTGGTGTGCAATTTGTAGAATGGTGTAAGAGGTTACAGTCTGTCTGTCTTTACAGGAATGAATAATATATTGCAGCAATGACCTCTGAGCTTCAAATTAATCCCATGACCATTATCTCTTTCATTTTTTTTTTAAACCGAGAAATGGACAAGCAGGTTAAAGGGGTTGCTTCTCTTAATTTAAACACACACACACACACACACACACACACAAATGGGAGCAAATCATCCTATGAGATTTTGTAAACGTCATATCATTGTGTGTCATGCATAGAAACCAAAGTGGAAGCTGAGCAAATTATGTGTTGCTTTGAAGGTTTTGAAATTATTCTGCTACAAATTATTTCTTTCACTTTTGGTTCCAGCTGCTGATATATATACAGGGTTCGAAATTGGCAATGGTCCGCTGGCCATTGGCCACCCAAAATCATGTCGGACTAGCTAAAAATCATAAAATTCTGAAGTAACTGGTCCGTCTGGCTAGCCAAAATATTGTTTCAGTGTCAAAATTGATTCTAAGTATTCCGCCTGGCTAGTTAAAAGAAAAAGTTAAGTGTGACCCCTGATATAATGAGGGTATCCATTCAAACAGATTGCCTTTTGTGTCTCCATTGTTGGTATAGTATTCTAAATATATTTTCTGTTGGACTCGACATTTAAATGCAAATAGAGAGGGCGGAAAAAACAAACACATGCACACATGCGATGAGTCACTGTGGAAATTTCCACGGAACCTCTTGACGGGGTTGCACGAAATTCGGCATAACTCATTTGGGGGCTACCTCGGGGTCCCAGCTCATTTGATTAAAGGGCGACAAGAGGGTATATACCTGTGCTGCATTGACTTGGAATAGTTTAAAGCCATGATGCCATTAAATGCCATAATATCAATCTGTATACTGCTGGACACAATTAGAGACATGAATGATCATAATTGCTGTGGGATTTGAATAAAGCAAACATATTTGTTTTAGTTGTTTTCTTTTTCCTTTTTTTAGGGAGGGGGAGGGGTAAACAACCTAGAATTTTTTTACTTTGCTTTCTTAGGCTGCAGATGATTATTGTTTTTACCCTCCTCCATATATGACACTTCAATGATCTTTGCTTTTCATCTGTCAAACTATGAATCTTTAATATATCAATTTGTATGTATATTGTGTGCAGGTTGCTGTTGTATAATACATTGTTTTTTGCATTGTATGGTTTTCATGCTTTTTGCTTCCTTTTTTTCTATGAAGTTGTGGCAATAAATGGAATAAACTAGAATATGAAAAGAAAAATGAAATGAAATATACTTAAGCTAATATTGATAAGATTAACATAGGCTGGCAATGATTTAAAGGACATGATTATGATCATTAGGGGTAGTACAATTGTATACCATTGAACCTGACATAAAGATAAAAATAATTATTATAATGATGACAGGGATGATGATGATGATGATGATGATGGTGATGATGATATCAGTAATGATAATAGTACTGTCAGTGGTTTAACACATGCACATGAAGGACAGACCAAGTTCATTATTTCATGGAGGAAGACATAAAACATCATGTAGAGCGATAATGAAAATTATTCCCCATTTCCAACACAAATAATAAGTTCATGCTCTGTCTTCCCTACCTGTATTAGGGTATGTAATTATTCATTTATATGTGATTGTAGTCAGTATAAATGCTTTATTGTAAGGGGATCGTGGGGTTGTTCAGTTTATTTCATCTTGTCCATACTGTAAAAAAAAAGTAAAGATATTTGAATGGTCAACCCCTTTAGTTGTCTCAATTTGATGACAAACCTACAACTGCCTTTGACAATTTACATCAGATGCATTTCATACAGCTGCCAACTAGGAAACATTTTGTTGTTGTTGTTGTTGGTGCTGTTGCTTTACACCCCAGTGGGTAATGGATATGGAAGGTTATATGAGCATGAACCATACAGATTTACAGGAGAAATATTTAAATGTGCAGGTCATCAGGAAGGCTGGAGGATTTATGGCGGAGAGCATCTTCTCTTATTACAGTCAATTTCCTTCATCGCTCTAAATGGGTCACAGGGATGAAAACCAGTCAGTTGCTATGAAGAGGTCAGTGACAAGCTATGAGGGGAAGAATTATGGCAACTGAGCTGATTAACAGAAGGGATTTTTAATAGCAATCCATGCCTCAAAGATGGCAAATTAATATACATGATCTCTCTGCAGGTTGATTAATGAGGGACTGTAGTCTGAATACTACAGGTCATTACAAGAGCTACTGCAGAAGAAAAGAGTGAGTTAAATACATTCACGTTTTTTATATCAACCTCTTCGTCTGGTACAGTTGTAGGATGATCTTTGCTCTATTTAGCATTTGGCACATTTATGAAGCTGCCTGCTGTTTACACAAATGATTGCACATATTTCAAAGGGATGGTACAGTTTCAGTTGAGATTGGGCTTCAGGTTTCCAACTTTTTTTGGGCAATGATTTGTGGAGGTAATGAGAAACCTCTTATGAAACATGAAAGAGCATATAATTCTAAGATGAATTCAAAATTCATTTGATGAAAGTTGGTTTTGAAATGGCCAAGATATCCAAAACAAAGCATAATTCTAATGAACGATGGCACCCACCTTTTGTTAGGATATCTTTGTTTTACTTTGGTTGTTGATGTCTGTCATTTCAAAACCAATTTTCATCAAATAAACTTTGTATTCCTCATAGAATTGTATACTATTAAGCATTTCATACAGTATCTGGCAAAAAGTTCAAAGCTGAATCCTCACTCCAACCAAAACTATACCATCTCTTTAAGACAAGTTAGAAAGCTGAATTTACCTTTAATTCTTTTCATTTGACTACATGATATGATTTTCAACTTTGAAGTCTGTTGATGTTGTTATTTGGCATTTCATTTGGGTATAAAACGTGATGCAAGGGTTTAATAGTAGAGGCAATGGTTGCACACCTTGCTACTATCTTTTTAAGAATTGTGAGAGTGAGCCTGCAGAATGCATACGCTGCTGTGAGATAAGTGATGTGACATCATGGATCAACAGTGGATGGCACATGCATGTGTATTTTGTCTCACCGTGGGCGCGCGGCAAAGTGCTCGCTTATTTACGATGCAGACGAGACATCAACATGAGCGATCATACTTGACCTTCGCGGCATCGTTGTAATGCACCTCGGATCGGTCTCTGTGACTTGGGAGGGAGCCAGGCTGGGAGGCCGTTGAAATGATCATTGCAGTGAGAGAGAGAAAGAATGAGTTGGGGGGGGGGGGGGTTAGAGACAGAGTGAGCCATATTTCATGAGGAGAGCCTAGTGGTGGCAGGTGTGTTAGTGCTTGCTAAAATTTAACGATGGTTGAAATAATAGAATCAAATATTTTATAACTTCATTGTGTATGCTCAATATTTATGAGATGCTTGAGAAATGAGTAATCTATATGTACACGTGTATATCTATATATATACATATACATACATACATATATACATATGTATGCATACACACACACACACACACACATATATATATATATATATATAAATATATATATATATATATATATATATATATATATATATATATAAATATATATATATATATATATATATATATACATATGTATATACATACATTCAAACATATGTATAAATAAACAACACTTAAAATAATGTATATAACTTTTCATGGTATATTATTTAACAATCATTTACCATTGATACACTGTATGTGTTCTGGAAAATAAGTTTGGTTAGACAGTGGTATTAGATTTGTATATGAAACATATCTTAAGTGAGAAAATTCAAGTACATGTCTGATAAACTTTAATTTCAGTTTCTTCTATTGCTTAATGTATAAACATACAGTGTAATTTTCAATGAGTTGAACGTGTACATTTAGTTGATGTGTGATATATATATTTTTTTCCTGGTGACCCATTTGGGCCACTAAAATAAAGGAAAGAATTGATGGCCCAAAAATAGAAACATATTTTCCAAAAATAGAAGGAAACATAACAGTCCCTTTTGAATCCCAGTTGCCTGATCAGGCCACCGAAGATAACCGTGACACTTTTTGCGTGTCCAGTGAAGTTAGTCACTTTCAACTTACATTTCTTTCAGATTGGTAGCCATTTTGCCTTTTAATTTGTTTGATGTACCAAGGAACTGATAAAAATGAGCATCTCAGAGACAAGAGAAATTCCCAGAGGACACAAAGAGGATAGTCTGAGACAGATGGAGGACATCACACTTCAATTCTATCTCAGATGACATGCATTATTTCATTTTATTCCTCAAGTGAAAATACATTTATGCGAGAAGCACATTATTGCTAAATGTACAAACTGAATGCAGATAAATAGTCAATTTAACTTACTGTTCATTAATCCGTACAGTCCTAGATGTCTTGATCTACTCATAATGCAAAATTATTGCTATAGCACGCAAAGTTGTTGGTATTGCTTGCATTAATTGCATATATAGTATGCATAAAAAAATGAAGCACTCTTGAAGTTGAATATTCCTATACCAGCATTTCATATACAATCCTACCACACACCTCTCTCAATTTGCAGAACTGACTACCTATTATCCTTTATTTCAACAAAGGATATATTACACTGCAAATATTGCATATATCCAAACCAACAAGTCGGAAATTCATATAGTCTTCACTGAAGGTTCAAATAATGCTGCAGTTTGCATTGACGTTCCCTTAGCACACAAACTCTTTCATGACTTTCACCATTATAATCCATGACTCTGATATTTACATTTGTTTTGCAACCTCAAAAGGGGATATTTAAAAAAGAGTACTCATTCTTCCAATCCAGCCCTTGTTGAGAAATATGCACACCCTAACAGCTGTGACTGGTACACAGGCTTTCTTACAATATTTCAGATACAAACTTATACCACTTGATGCATACACTGTAGTTTACATCAAACCAAAATTAGGCTTTCATGTTTATGTGTATGATACAGTATTTGTACATTTATATTTACCAAAAACAAAGATGCATATACCACAAACTCTCATTTTGTTTCTGTGAAATAAATCACTTTTACCTACCAACAGTTTACTTGGCATATATACAAGCTTTACTATCTTGTCATTCCACAACACTTACACTAATGTACACTGCAAATGACTGATAATCTAGCCTTTGACAATTTTTTTGTCTCCATTTTACAAAGCAACCATAAACCAAACCAACATATATTTAACTTTCTATCATGCTTTGAGTAAGCTTACTTCTTTGGCCAAAACTTTAAACTTTCTCTTTCATATCAGCTGGCAGACATTTGTCATTTGGCGCAAGTCACTTAAACTTGATAGAAAAGCCAAGCAGCTTTCCCACAGACAACCATGCTTGGTTGTTTCAGATGAGACACACATATTCCTGCTAATATGCATAACATGCTATGGTATCTTTAAAAGAATGGAATGAAATTAAGCCAGAAATTATGATGAAATTCTGATTTGGTCAGTGAAGCAGTAAAAATTACAGAGAATTGATTTGTATATTATTAATTAGATGAAATAAACAATATATGGAAGTACATGTGTGATGAATCACAGGTTGCATTGATGCTAGTTCTGTTCCATAGCTGTAATGCTCATTCTGTAACATAAAGTGAACTAATCACTGTTCCCCTACATCCTGGTGTATTAAATTACTTAATGATGAAGTCAGTTAAAATCTAAAATCAAAAGTGATTTGAATGTGTAATCTGTACTGTTAATGTTTTAATGTGAAGCAGAAGATCACATAGATCCTAAAAAATCAAGGCAGCTTTATTGAACATAAATTTTAACATAGATTATTATGATGATGAGAATAACAATATCAATAATGATATGAAAATAGGTGTCAACCATTAAATGTAAACACTACTATAAGATTATTGTACTTCTCAAGGCTTTTGTAAAGGTTTACATATTTTTCTTTAGGCAAAATGTAATCATTCTGGTAAAAAGGTGCATGTGTCTCTAATGAAAGATATAGGGAAGCATTGGCAAATTTGCTTACAGTAGCTTAATTGAGAGTTGTTGAGTAAATGATAAAGTACCCATTACATGCATTATTACTCTTCAGCAGTGAATAATTTCACTTTCCTCCCACTCAAATTTGTTTTTCCCACCAATATGCATGAACACATTTCAAAATGGACTCTTTCTGAGGTGTTTTTGCCACACATTGTTTCTACATAATCATGATAAGATTGCCCTTCAAGAAAAGATAGAAATACAATTCAGTCTAGGTATCGGTGCATTTCAAGACTTTCCAAAGTGATTGCTAGTGTGACATTCTGCACTTTGGCACTTCTTCAAAAAGTCTCTCTTTTAAAAATTGTATATTATAATATGACAAGGAGTAATACATGCATGTAATACTATATCTCATAAGCTGTTATATTCGTGAACAGATATTTTCACAAATTAGGCGGTCAGGGACATTTTCGCGAGATGTTGTTTTCATGAATTGACACCAAAGCTATTGTAAGTATACTATTACCCTAGTGCATGGCAACATTTTTGTATGCTGTTAAATTCGCAGTCCAGCAATGCTTTGCAAAATTCACGAAAATTGAATTCTCACAAAAATAGCAGCTTATACTGTACACTGATTAAGTTGATAACATTTCAAGTAGATCTGTTTATTTTATCAATATCATTAGACAGTTTTCTGCTGCTGAATTCAACTTCTAACAGTTGCATAATACTGTTGGGGCACAGCACTTATTGGCCCATCTTTGGCCTGTCTCTTTCTGATAATAAAGACTATGGCAGCACAAAAGCAAACAGAAAATAAAACAGAAAGAAAGGTTAGTGCCAGGACTGCTTTGCTTGAACCCTGTCCATTTGTACCAAAGCTCTTGGCGTATTTCAGTGTTGGTAGACTGGTCACAGACTGCTCAAAAGTTGTTGCTTCTCCCTTCTGAGAGTCATCCATATCAAAAGTTGAAGTTACTGTGGGATATGTGAAATCCAGACAGAGCTCAGGTGATTTCTCACACTGTGGTGTAAAAGAACAGCAGCTTATAGAAGACTCAATGTCCATCCAGAAAACAGCTTGAATTTCATCAACTGAATGTTTAAGTTTATTCCAAAGTGGTGCCTTTTTGCCATTTTGGAAGCAGGCAATAGATCCTTGTGGATTTGAATCCATTCCAAGTGAAGCATTGCAGTGTACCTTATTCCAGTCAGGAGAATATGATGATGGCACTATCTCACACTCGGCTGGTCCAGGTGGAATGATTACATTAATATAAACTTGTATGACATCCTGATTGTGCCATCCACCATTTCTGTCTTCAGCAAAGAGAAGTGTGTAGATACCTGTGTCTTCCTTCTGCACATCTCTGATAGTGAGAGTCACCATCAGCTCATCCTCAGTGTTATTTGATATCACTGAAAACCGATCCATCTGTCCAGCTTTCATACACTTCTCTCCTACAAATTCTCCATTTTGATAGAGCAAACAGTCAAGCTGCCCACCATGGATTTCATATTCATACTCTGCATTAATCTGAAGTGGGTAGTGGAAGATTATATCATTGTCTGTTTCCATGCAGAAGTTGTAAATCTGGGTGGCCGTTGTCAGATGGCCAATCAAAATCACTGACACCCACAAGAGTAGGTTCACTCTCTTGATCACGGCCATTGTCATATTATGCATTTCTCTCAAGGTGTATGTAGAATAAGCAGTTGTAAGCTACACATGCATCCAACAGTGTTGTTCAAGTGAGTAGAATGACATATAATGCAATGATATGATTGAAGTCAAAGTTCAGTGTACCATGTAAATACGAGGATACATGTATGTTTACCCAATGCTTACATGTGTGCTTATATTTCTAAGGTTAAGGTACAATTGGTGTATGGTTTTAAAAAAAATGAATGTTTACCCTATACCTTTCTTCCGTGCTACCATTTCTGGGTTGGTCATGCAGTTAGATCGGGGGCATGTCTGACACATATGTCCCACACTTGATATTTTACAGACCTATTTGTATTCCTGCTTTCTGCTTCCTCTTACCTTGGCTGCATGGCCTGAACTAGATTCACCCTGTGACAATTCGTCAATCCTAACTATCAGTATCATTTGATAACACTCTTCTGGTAATTTGTCTTTGTTGCAGTTTCTATCTTCCTTGTCATAGAAAGATTCTTATGGAGAATCTGATGGACATATCTTTTTTCGTGATAATAACATGACTATGCCATAATAGCAAATGACAAAGAAAGCAGTGATGGCGCCAAAGGCTAGTACCAGGATTAGTGTGATTGAATTTTGTCCACTGCTATCCTCAGGCTCTTGGTATATTGTTAGGTTATCAGGCTGACTGCAGAATGCTGCAAAGTTGTTTCTCCCCTTTTCTGAAGGTCATCCTTATCAAGAAGTGGAGATCTTTTGAAATCATATGTGAAACCCACACACTGGTGTAAAAGAAAAGAACAACACTTTACAGAAGATTCAATGTCCATCCAGAAAACAGCATGAATTTGATTTGACTGATTGGGTTTCCTCCAAAATGGGGTCTTTTGCCATAGTGGAAGCAGTCAATAGATCCTTGTGGATCCCAACTCAAACCTGGCAAAGCAGAACAGTACGTGTATATCTCATTCCAGTCAAGAGAACATGACTATAGCCCAACTTCGCACACAGCTGATCCCATTGGAATGCTTCCTGTAACTAGCAGGATGAAGACACCTTTATCTTCTCTATGCACATCTCTGATAGTGAGAGTCACCGTCAGCTCATCCTTGGTGGTATTTGATGTCACCTCAAATCGATCCAGCTGTCCAGCTTTCAAACAATGCTTCTCTACAATTCTCCATTTTGATTGAATAAACAATCCCAATGCCCATGATAGATTTTATATTGAAACTCTCCATTAATCGGAAATGGCGAGCAGAAGATAATATCATTGTCCATTTCCAGGCAGAAATTGTAAACCTGGATGGCAGTTTTCAGATGGTTGATCAAAACCATTGACACCCAGCACCAGGTGTAGGCCCATTATCTTGACCTTAACCACTCTCATGCATTTCCTCCAAGCAAAGTTTGAAATTCAAATTTGAAAATATCTTATTGTCTTGTAAAAAATGTACATAAAATTAGTTTCCGGATATTTGTTTAGAATGCAATAGGGTTACAAACAGTATGGCAATTTCTCAGTATAGAAGACAATATGCAAAATATACAGAATGACAGTCAATACATAATACAAACAGCAGCAACTGAAATCACAATTATGTAAGTATTGCACAAAATATTTCATAGAAAAAGATGAGAAATGAAAGAACAACAGAGAAGGTAAACAAAAAAGGGTGTTATACTTTAATGCATTCTTTAACTTCTTAAATACCTTATTATAAGAGCTTAGTCCCATCCAGACATCCCACACAAGAGCATCTTTCCAACAAACTTATCAACAACAACATACACACACACTAGCAGATAATACATTCATACTTTTTGTTTGTTTGTTCTGTGATCGTTATTGGATTCCAATAATTTCACATGACAAAAAATTTCATCTTGAATGTTTAGGTCTAAACATGTCTGATTAGAAATTAAAATCAAACGGTGCATGACCCGAAATTCATAAGACTTACGTTTAACACGTAGACCTAAATGTACAATGTATGTTGCAGCTGCCAAAACAGAAAGAAAGAAAGAACAATTACCCTTTCTATCTGCATTCTTACTGCCCCCCCCCCCCCCCCCCCCCCGTTCTAGGGTTCCCACAAACAGCTAGATCTCACTTCAGTAAAGTATTTTTTAATCAATCAAATTCCATAATATATTCATATCCTCTTAAGATATATATCATCTCATAACATAGGCATTACCCATATGAGAAAGTAGCAGAAAGAGAGAGAGAGAGAAAAAAACAGGGTGTATACACACAAACACACACACCCATACATATACATACCCCTCCCCCCTCCCCAGCATATGTTGAATAAGCAATAATTGTTAGCTGTTCACCCAACAGGGTTCAAGAGAGTTGAATGTCACATTTAATGCAGTATTTGGTTGAAGCCATAGAAAGTGTGGGAATTTGAAATACATTGTTGTATTCAGAGTATATTTGCCCAATCCTCAATATTTTGTGCCAGAGGTGGATGTTATGTACAATTGGGTGTGGTGCCAGGGACTTTGGACAGTGTGTACAATATGCTTTGGGCTTTTCTGTGCCAGTATTGGCACTCAAATCATACATTCCACTCCTCTTTAGTGTGTACCACAACTTCTGGTTAAGTAATGTGGTTTATGTCAGTGGCATTTTGAGCAAATGTGCACCTCATGTGATTATTTGCAAGCCTTTGGCATTGTTTTCCTCAGATTAACAGTAAAGATTAGGGCCTTTTGTTCCCTGTGACATTAAAATCACACAATCCTTTCAACCATGGCGACATTAATTATGACTTTGCATCAGTTATGATTTTGCACCAGTAATTGACTGGTTAATGAGAAGGTCATGATCTGTGATTGGTCATTGCAAAGACCATTGAAGTTAATATAGTGGCAGTCGCTATGTACCGCTAGCCATTGTTCGTGGTTAAACTCTCTTTCTTGATCTGATAGCATGTAAAGTGATGAAAGGAAACTTTAAAGGTGTGTTGTTGTTTTTAAGCTGATTGCAAAGACTGCTCTTTATGCTCTTCTTAAAGCTTTAGATTTCCACACCAGCTTGTATCAAGTAGTATGGCATGTTAAAGTTTAATGATTCAATTGAATTGAATTGAATTTGTTTATTCATCTCATTTTCTGATGAAACAATAAAAGAGTACATTGAGTTTTACAGTACGATACACAAAATGATTGATTTAAAGGGCCCCCAAAATCCAAATGCATGTTGAATTGTTTTGATTTATGATACCCTCAACATTACTTTTGCGGTGAAATGAATATCTAGAAATATTATATATATTCTTAACGATTTTTCTCCTTTTTTTCTTCAGATTACTTGGGAACGCCCACAAAAAATCTTCCAACCCAATATTCCTCAGATTACCTCATCTGTCAATCATTGCTAAAGTACTGAAATGTTTAACAAAAGACATTGGAATGCACCTTCACCTCGACTCAGCATAACTTGCATGTTCCCTCGCCATGTCTTTTGTCAGTCATATTAAAATCAATATCACAGAATAGGTTTAATGAATTCAAACTTTCATTGTAGCATGTTCCACGATTTGTATAAACATAGGTTTCATTGTGATGAACGTGCACATTTAATTGACTAACATAATTATGATCTATGCATGGCTCAACAATGCTCTCCTTCCCATTTGGGTCATTTAAAATTAAAAAAAAGAAAAATTTGTTGGCCCAAAATAGAAGGAAACATAACCGTCCATTTTGAATCGTAGTTGCCCAATCGTCTTACCCAAATGTCAACCAGGGGGGCGTTTCATCAACGAGTTCGTCGGAGTTTTCACCGACGAATTTGCTATCAGCCAATCAGACGCAAGGATTTACACTGACAACTGTCAAAAGCTAATGAAATCCTTGGTCTGATTGGCTGATAGCAAATTTGTCGGTGAAAACTCCGACGAACTCGTTGATGAAACGCCCCCCTGGTATGTCAGTCATTTTCCTAACATTTCATTCAGAATGTGAGGCATTAGAAATGTATTTTTTAATTTTTATGTATCCATGTATTTGTTCCAAGACATTTATGAGAATGAGCATCTCAGACAAAAGATTAACACAGAGAGGACATCAAGAAGATACTCTGGGAGAAGTATAGGGCATCATGAATCAATTCTACCTTGGATATGACATCCATGTCATTTTCTTTTATTTCTCAAGTGAAAATACAGTCATTTTAGAAGCACATCATTGCTGAATAAACAAACTTAATGCAAATGAATGGTCACATTAACCCATTGAGGACACACTGATTTTGCTACAATACACATTTTCTTGTAGACATCTGCCCAAGTATACTTATGCCTATTCTACAACATGTTAACCTATTCTAATTTCCCTTTGCACCAAAAATCTTTCAAAACTATGTCATTCAAACCATAACAGTGCTTTAAATCTGCTCCTGCTCTTGTAGACAAACTCATCTTTGGTGAACCATCACCCATGGCTGGAATGTACATTGCTTTTTATCTTCAAAGCTGTATATTTTAAAAAGAATCCTCATTCTTCCAATCCATTCCTTGTTGAGAAATATACACATCTTAACAGCTGTGGTTGGTACACAGGCTTTCTTACAATTCAGATACAAAGTTATACCACCTAGTACATACTTTACATCAAACCAAAATGAGGCTGTCATGGTTATGTGTATGATGTACACGTACATTTTTATGTACCAAAAACAAACCTGCATTCACCACTAAGTCTCATTTTGTTTCTGTGAAATAAATCACTTTCTACTTCGAACAGTTTACGTATATTCAAGTTTTACTGTACTCATTACTATACTACTGCACTCATCTTTCCACAACACATACACTTATGTACACTTCAAATAAGTGATAATCCATGCTTTTGCAATTTTTTTATGTCTCCATTCAACAAAGCAACCATACACCAAACCAACATGTGCTTTGAGTAAGCTTTCTTCTTTGGCCAATGCTTTAAACTTTTTCTTCCATCTCAGCTGACAGACATCATTCTGTCATTTGGGGAAAATCATTGAACTTAATTAATAGAAAAACCAAGCAACTTTCTCACAGACAACCATGCTGGGTTGCTCCAGGTAAGACACACATATATTCCTGCCAATATGCATAACCTGCTATGGTATCTTTAAAAATGAATAATTGAAAATTAAGCCTGAAATAACAATAAACTTTTGATTTTGCTCATCGAAGCAGAAAAAATACAGAGAATTAATATGCATGTAATTATTGATCAGAAGAAATTAACATTACCTATAAGTATGATGAATCGAAAGATGCCTTGATATTGTTTCTGTTCCATTGACACTGATTTTGTTATATAATGTAACCTAATAGCTGTTCACATGCATCCTGGTGTGTTAACAGACTTTAACTGATAAGGTTAGTTGATCTAAAACTGGATAACACATCTCCACTAAATAGATAAGTGGAGTAAATGATTTAAAATGTTTACATTGTTTTTGTTTATGTTTTGATATGAAGCTGGAGATTTTGTAGATCTGAAAAAAAATGAAGGCAGCTTCACTGAATATAAATGTTAACATGAATTATTATGATAATGAAAATTAAGGTATCAATAATGATATGAAAGTGGGTGTTAACCATTAAACATAAAAACTAAGGTCAAATTACTGTACTTATTTTACAAAGTTTATTTAAAACACACCTTCAGGTTTGCATTTGTTGTTATTTTTTTTCTTTAAGCAAATCATTCAAATAAAAACTGCATGTGCCTCAAATGAAAGATGTAGGGAAGCGTCGACAAATTTGCTTCATGAGCTTGTCGAGAGTTGTTAGTAAGTAAATAATCAACATTGGTGAAAGTGATGGGACAAACTATCACTTCCGAGGCGATCTGGATGTAGCTATCTTTCCGAAGCGCAGCTGAGGAAAGATAGCGTACACATTCAGATCGCCGAACTTTTCTTCTCAGGTGATGTGATGGGCAAAACTACGCTTCATCATGTGATCAGCTCTGGACTAATCCTATTGCGACATTCTTAGTATGTGGAATACAATAAATAATAAGGTACCCCTCACATGTATTATTACTGTTCAGAGGTGAATGATTTCATTTTCCTGCTACTTATCTTTGTTTTGCCAGCCAATATGCAAGAACTCATTCACAAAAATGACATTGACTTATTTTTGCCACACATTGTTTCTGTGTACTTTGTTTGAATATGTGTGAATTTCAAGATTTTCTAATCTTACCAATATGATTCTTAGTGAGGCATTGTGCTCTTTGGTGTGTCTTACAAAAGACTTTCAGTCAACAAGTATCTCTGGTAGGATTCATGCATATGTGTGATATGCTGATGTTGGTAACCTTTGTATAAATACATGATGATTTGATCAATTTCAGGATAAGATAATAATCTGTTAGTGATTTATCTCTGCTTCAATTCGTATTTTTTCTTTTGTCATCTGCAGGTATTCTTAACGATGCTTAGAGACACATCTATTTGCGATAATAAAAACTATGACAGAATAAGAAATGACAAAGGTGTATTTCAGTATTGGCAGACTGGTCACAGACTGCTGCAAAGTTGTTGCTCCTCCCTTCTGAGAGTTGTTCTTATCAACATCAGCAATTGGAGTTCCTGTGGGATATGTGAAATCTAGACAGATTTCAGGAGATTTCTCACATGGCAGTGTAAAAGAACAGCAGTTCATAGGTGACTGAATGTCCCTCCAGAAGACAGCTTCAATTTGATCAACTGAATGTTTAGGTTTATTCCAAAATGGTGCCTTTTTGTCACTTTGGAAGCAGGCGATAGATCCTTGGGGATTCAAATCCATTCCCAGTGAAGCATTGCAGTGTACCTCATTCCAATCAGGAGAATATGATGATGGCACCATCTCACACTCGGCTGGACCAGGTGGAATAACCATATTGAGATATACTTCTATAACATCTTGATACCATTCACCATCTCTGTTTTCAGCAACAAGAAGTACGTAGACACCTGTGTCTTCCTTGTGCACATCTCTCACAGTAAGAATCACCATTAACTCATCCTTGGTATTGTTTGATGTCACCTTAAACCGATCCATCTGTCCAGCTCTTATACACTGCTCCCCTACAAATGTTCCATTTTGATAGAACAAACAGTCAAAATGCCCATGATAGATTTCATATTGATACTCTGAATTAACTTGAAGTGGGGAGCGGAAGATCATATCATTGTCCGTTTCCATGCAGAAATTGTAAACCTGGATGGCCGTTGTCAGATGGCCAATTAAAACCATCAACGCCCACAGATGTAGGTCCATTCTCTTGACCTCTGCCATTGTCCTGCATTTCTCTTGAGGTGTATGTGTAACAAGCAGTTGTTAGCTGCTCACCCAGCAGTGTTGTTCAAGAGAGTGGAAGTTCCACAATCAGTGCAATTATTGACTGAAACCAGATGTAAGCATCAATGCCATATAAATATGATTTCAGAACATTTAGGTGATGAGGTCTTTATTTACCCAAGACTCAACATATTTTTGTACCAAGTATGGATGCACTGGTTGATTGGCTTCAATAAAAATGTTCACCCAACTTCATTCACCACCTGGTCATGCAATCAATTATGGACTTGTCCAATGAATGTTTACATCATTTGATGTTTTATAGGCCTTCCATCTGGTTTGGATCCGGCTTGCACTCTGACATTACCATCAGGCATTCATTGCAACCATGACAGTGGATCCTAAGATATTAGTTGTATTTGTTTGCAACAGCAATTAATTAATGAAGTGGTTATGATCATATCATATCATCATATCATATCATACAAAAAATTTGTATTGGTCACTGTAAAGACCACTGAACCTATATGCTTGAGTGAACATAGCGGTGGTTGCTAGGTACACACTAGCCATTTTTCATAGTGGAATTTTCCTTCTTGATAGCACACATGATGAAAGCAAGCTTTAAAAGTGTTTTTTTTTTTTGACTGATTACCAAGACTGCCACCCTCTTAATATTTCCACACCAGCTTGTATCATGTTGTATGTCAAGATATAGAGTAATGATAGTTGAATCAAGGAGGTTGAAGAGATGGAGTAACAACAGAGTTATTCCCTGTGATCTGTGTTCGAAGCTGCCGCTCAAAAATATTTGAAGCATGTGCCAAACAGGATCTGCCGCACTGATATGAAGACAATTGACTCGTGTCTCATTGCATAATCACCAGCCACTTTCAAAGGAAGATATGTCTTTGTGATGGTAATTACTTTTTGCTATCCCTTCTTATAAAAGGTAGGTGGTACAGACACGAGGATGTGCGAACAGAAATTGAGGAAAAAATGCTGAAATGAAGATGAAAATTACTCGACTGGGCATACCCGGGCAGTAATCTGATATATCTATCAATAAAGAATTACACTTGAAGATTGTTACATATTAGTTTCATTTGGGGAAATTAAGTGGAAAAGTGATAAAACCAGCTTTCCAGGATGGTACAGCTTTAAACATTTTCGCATAATACAGCTCTGATTTACACTTTTGCACAAATTTCTGAATGGAATTGACTTTTGTTTTACATGCTTTATTATCAAGTGAAATTTCATTTCATTTAATGAATAAATAAGCAAAATATGGCCTACATTATGATAACATTCAAAATGAATCTTCAGATTGCTCACAAAGACGGCGGCTTGGAACATCGATCATCGAAGACACAAGTGCACCTGTGCAATTCTTTTGTACATCAATAGAAATCTAACAACTGTTTGAATAATTACAGCCAGTTGGAACTCTATGTATAAAACCTCCTTGGTTGAATGATGTCATGTCATAACCAGGGAATCAACTTCTCCAAACATTTGGCTCTTTTTTGTGATTACAGTCACAATTATTCAGTGCTCAACTCTCAATCTCAACTGGTAGTCACACTGGATGGTATTTCAGTGGTGCCATTCTACAAATTGACTTCAAAGGTGTTACTGCTGTTGATCCCGAGTAGTGGGAAGAAAATTGATTGCAAAGAAGGTCCTGTCACGAAGAGGTCTTCTCGGGATTGGATCTATGATGAGTACATTCTCAATTCAGCCCAGTCTTTACACACAAGCAATCATGACATCACTCTCAATAAAAACTGTTGGACCGACATTATGAGATCAATAGAGCTGTAACATAAACTTGTGTAACCTAACAGCTAGGTCTGCCACTATTGTGCAGAATGATTGAAAAACAATTTCTGAGTTCATCACAAAACAAAAAATGTGCCTCGTATACATGATTAGGTGTTTCTTCATTTCTTAATTGAGTATCCAACAGGTTTGAAATGCTGAAGTCCATCAACACTCAATGAAACAATGGTTCTGCCACAAGTAGTGAGCTATGTGTGTGTGTCTGTATAATAAACTGTATCTTTATATATATATATATATATATATATATATATATATATATATATATATATATATATAAACATGTCATAGGCAACAATACGTAAAACCATGTATATAACTGTGCAAGGCATGTTATTCAATAATGGATTACCATTTAAATAGTTAAAAGATTCTGATCATTCAGTGGTATTAGATTTGTATATGAAACATATCTTAGCTAGATAATTCAAGCATAGGTTTAATGAATTCAAACTTTCATTCTGTAGCTTGTTCTATTGTTTGTACAAACATAATTTTCTTTGAGATGAACATGCCTATTCTATTGACTAACATAATTGTGATCTATGTGTATGCCTGGCTCTTCAATACTCCCCCCCACCCCCCCCCCCCCCCCCCCCGGCCCATTTGGGCCACTTAAAAAAAGAAAAGGAAACATTTGTTGGCCTAAAATACAAATGTATTGGCCCAAAAAAGAAGGGAACATATACAGTCCATTTTGAATCGTACACTGTAAAAACATCGGTGTTAGATTTAACACCATGGGTGTTAAATCTAACACCGATCAAACTTCAATAGAGGACCACACCCACAGGTGTAGAAAATGCACTGTGATGGTGTTGAAAAGTGTTCACCTGACACTTCGTGGTGTTAATTTGACACTGTACCTGGTGTTATTTTGACACTGTACTGGTGTTAATTCAAAAATGACACCACATGGTGTTGATTTGATATTTGTTGGTGTTAATATCAATGGTTTAACACCCGTCCAGCTTCAATAAGAGACCACACCAGCTGGTGTTACTGTGGTGTAAATTTATTTTCACATTTTTTCAAAAATCTAGTATTTTAATGTAAAATTCTTGATCGTCTTGTTTAAATTAAAAATCAATAAGAAGTGCAGTTACTAAAAAACTCTTCAAAAAACAGTTTTATATTTGGAAATGACACCCGGAGGTGTTAATTTAACACCATAAATGAGCACCGAAAATTTAACACCAGCACGGTGTTCACTATTTAACACCGGACTTTTTGCAGTGTAGTTGCCCAATTGGGCCACCAAAATACCATCCAGGTATGTCAGTCATTTTCCTAACATTTGTTTCAGAATGATAGGCGTGAATGAATTGAATTTAAAATGTCTTTTAATCTGTGTATATATTTGTACCAAGAAACTGGTGAGAATGAGCTCAGAGACAAAAAAAAAATAGTAATAACACACAGAGGACATCAAGAAGATACTGTGAGACAGGTATAGGGCATCATAAATCAATTCTATCTCAAATAAGACATCCATGTCATTTAATTTTATTTCTCAAGTAAAAATACATTCATTTTAGAAGCACATCATTGCTGAATAATTAAACTTAATGCAAATGAATGGTCAAATTAAGCCATTGAGGACACACTGACTTTGCTACAATACGCATTTCCTGTAGACACCTGCCCAAATATACTTATCAACATGTTAACTTACTGTTTGTGAATCTGTACAGTCTTTATGTCTTTGGTCCACTCATAACACAAAACTATTGCTTTAGCGTGCATAGTTGTTGGTAATGCTTACATTGTAGCAATACCATGCATTATAGAAGAATATGTCACTGTGAACTTGATCTTGAATATTCCTATTTTAGCATTTTGTATTCAATCCTACAACATACCTTTCTCAATTTATAGAACTGACCACCTATTATTGTTTTAGTATTTCAGCAAGCCATAAATTGCACTGCAAATTTTGCATATTATCCAATCCAACAATATTCCAAAATGCATCTTCAAATGCTGTAGTTTGCATTAACTTTCCCTTTGCACCAAAAATCTTTCAAAAATCTGTCATTCAAACCATAACAATGCTTCAGATCTGCTCCTGCTCTTGTAAACAAGCTCATCTTTGGTGAACCATCACCCACGGCTGGAATGTCTACAATGTACATTTTTTCTTCTTTTTTTTTTACTTCAAAGGTAAGATTACTCATTCTTATAATTCATTCCTTGTTGAGAAATATGCACACTCTAACAGCTGTGACTGGTACACAGGCTTTCTTACATTATTTCGGATACAAACTCATACCACTTAGTACATACTTTACATCAAACCAAAATTAGGCTTTCATGTTTACATGTATGATGTAATCAGATTACTGTACTTACCAAAAGCTTTTGTGAAGCACACCTTCAGGTTTATACAACTGTATATATTTTGTGTGGTTTTTTTTTTCCTTTAAGCAAGTCATCCTGGTAAAAAGTTGCATGTGTTTCTAATGAAAGATGTAGGGAAGCATTGGCAAATTTGCTTATACAGTAGCTTTATCGAGAGTGGTTGAGTACCCATTACATATTATTACTGTTCAGCAGTGAATGATTTCACTTTCCTGCCACTTAATTTGTTTTTCCTACCAATATGCATGAACACATTACAAAATGAATTCTTTCTGAGCTATTTTGCCACACATTGTGTGCATACTTTGTTAAGTTATGATTGCCCTTCAAGAAAAGATAGAAATAGAATTCAATCAAAGTATCAGTGCATTTCAAGACTTCCCAACCTTACTAATATGATTACTAGTGTAACATTCAGTAATTCTTCAAAAGGGCTCTCATTTAACAGCTGTCTATTATATGACAAGGAGTCAAACATGCATGTAATACTATACAAGCTGTTATATTTGCGTACAGATATTTTCACAAAGGAGGCGGTCAGGGACATTTTTGTGAGATGTTGTTTTCACGAATTTACACAGCAGCTATTGTAAGTGTACTATTACCCTAGTGCATGGTGACATTTTCGCATGCTGTTAAATTCGCAGTCCAGCAGTGCTTCGCGAAATTTGTGAAAATTAAATTCTTGCAAAAAAAATCAGCTTTTACCGTACTGTACACTGATAATGTTGATAATGTTTTAAGTAGATCAGTTTATTTTGTCAATATCATTAGACAGTATTCTGCTGCTGAATTCCTCTTCTCACAGTTACGTAATTATCTGGGGGTACAGCACGTATTTGCCCATCTCTGGCACATCTCTTTATGATAATAAAGACTGATGTGACAGCACAAAAACAAACAGGAAGAGAGACTAGTATCAGGACTGCTGTGATTGAATTCTGTCCATTTGAACAAAGGCTCTCGGTGTAATTCAGTGTTGTCAGACTGGTGACAGACTGCTGCAAAGTTCTTGTTCCTCCCTCCAGAGAGTCATCCATATCAAAAGCAGGAGTTCCTGTTGGATATGTGAAATCCAGACAGAGCTCAGGAGATTTCTCACATTGTGGTGTAAAAGAACAACACTTTATAGAGAACTGAATGTCCATCCAGAAGACAGCTTGGATTTGATCGACTGAATGTTCGAGTTTACTAGAAAATGGTGCCTTTTTGCCATTTTGGAAGCATGTGATAGATCCTTGTGGATTTGAATCCATTTCCAGAGATGCAGTGCAGTGTACCTCATTCCAGTGTGGAGAGTATGATGATGGCACAATCTCACACTCCACTGGTTCAGGTGGAATGATTGTATCGATATATACATCTATGACATCATGGTACTGTTTGCTGTCTCTGACTCCTACAACAAGCAGGATGTAGACACCTTTATCTTCTTTCTGCACATCTCTGACAGTAAGAATCACTATTACCTCATCTATGGTGTTGTTTGATGTCACCTCAAACCGATCCATCTGTCCAGCTTTCATACAATTCTCCCCTACAAATTCTCCATTTTGATAGAACAAACAATCCAAATGCCCATGATATATTTCATATTGATACTCTGAATTAATTTGAAGTGGGGAGCGGAAGATCATATCATTGTCCGTTTCCATGCAGAAGTTGTAAACCTGGATGGCAGCTGTCAGATGGCCAATCAAAACCATCAACGCCCGCTGATGTAGGTCCATTCTCTTGACCACAGGCATTGTCATGTATTTCTCTCGAGGTGTATGTGGAATAAGCAATTTTTGGCTGTTCACCCACCAGTGTTGTTAAAGAGAGTGAAGGTTCCAAATTCAAGCAGTGCAATTATTGACTGATACCAGATGGAAGCATCAATGTCATGTAAATATGATTTTAGAGCATTTAAGTGTTGAAATCTCTATTAATTGGCCAAGATTTAACATGATTTTGTGCCAAGTATGGATGTGCTGGTTGGTTGGGTTCAATAAAAATGTTCAGTTGACTCCTTTCACCGTCTGGTTCTGCAATCAATTAGGAGCGTGTCTATTAAATGTTTATATCATTTGATGTTTTATAGGCCTTCCACCTTGTTTAGATCCGGCTTTACCATCAGGCATTCATTGCAACCATGACAATGGATCCTAAGAGATTAGTTGTATTTTTGCAACAGTGATTAAATTATTAATGAAGTGGTTATGATCATGAAAGCAAGCTTTAAACGTGGTTTTTTTTTTACTCATTGCCAAGACGCTCCTCCTACTTTTCTTAAAGCCTTAATATTTCCACACCAGCTTGTATCATGTTGTATGTCAAGATATTATTAGTTACCCCCTGCTTGTTCACGAAATACGGGCAAATATCTACGGTCTGGTGCCATATTCCATGAGGCCGAAGGCCGAATGGAATATGGCACCAGACCGTAGATATTTCCCGTATTTTGTAAGAACAAGCAGGGGGTAACGATTTTATCTTTTAGTGTAAGTGCTAACCTTCTTCTCGCTGATTTTCCCTCGTGAATGATGTTGAAATCGCCGGCTGTCAGCCATGACCATGTTGACTTAGGCCTACGTCTCGCGAGCTGATTACTGTATGCGCGCATACAATGTACAAATACGTACAAGCCATAAGATACTGCAGTAGCCAGATACGTAAGTTGCTGTTGTCGTTTATCAAGCGTCTAGTGGTCTCAGGTTATGTGCGTAATACGCTTGAGGACCACGCGCTGTCCATTTGTGTTGTACAGGATTAGCGCGCACTTTCCTATAAGCGTCTTTGGTACACGCGCAGCTAGCTGTGTAATATGACGTCATATCACGGAATACGGAATATATTCAGTGGTGGATTTAGCGCATGCGCACAATATGACCTTATCACGGAATACGGGATATATTCAGTGGTTGATTGACCAATGAGATTACAGAATTCACGATCACTAAAAGATAAAGAGTAATGATAGTTAAATGATGTCATGTCATTGCCAGGGAATCAACCTCTCCGAACACTTGGCTGTTTTCATGATTACAGTCACAATTATTCACTGCTCAACTCTCATTCTCAACTTGTAGTAACACTGGATGGAATTTCAGTTGTGCCATTCTAAAAAAACTTGACTTCAAAAGTGTTACTGCTGTTGATCTGAGCCGTGTGAAGAAGGTGCTGTCACAAAGGTCTTCTCGGGATGGGATCTATGAGGAGTGCATTCTCAATTCAGCCCAGCCTTTACACACAAGCAATCATGGCATCACTCTCAATAAAAACTGTTGGACCGACATTATGGGATCAATATAGCTGTAAAATAAATTTGTGGTATACCTGGCAGCAAGGTCTGCCACTATTGTACAGAATGATTGAAAAACAATTTCTGAGCTCATCACAAAACAATAAAAAATGTTCATCGTACATGTGATTAGGTGTTTCTTCATTTCATAATTACACATCCAACATGTTTGAAATGTTGAAATCCATTAACACCTAATTAAACAATGGTTCTGCCACAAGTAGTAGGCAATATATGTGTGTGTATGATAAATTGTATCTTTATAATGTATTTGATGTATATATAAGATATAGATCACTACTTTTATATATATATATATATATATATATATATATATGTTTATATATATATATATATATATATATATATATATATATATATATATATATATATATATATATATACATGTCATAGGTAACAACACATAAAACCATTTATATAACTCTGCAAGGCATGTTATTCAACAATGGATTACCATTAATAATTCAAAAATTCTGATTATTCAGTGGTGTTAGATTTGTATATTAAACATTTCTGTGCTGGATAATTCAAGCATAGGTTTTATAATGAATTTAAACTTTTATTCTAGCTTGTTCCGTTGCTTGTATAAAAATAGTTTTCATTGAGATGATAGGTATGCACATTTAATTGACTAACAATTATGATCCATGCCTGGCTGAACAATACCCCCCCCCCCCCTACAATTTGGGCCACTAAAAAAAGAAAGAAAGAAAGAATTTATGGCCGAAATCGAAACGTATCATCCAAAAATACAAGGAATCATAACATTCTCTTTTGAATCACAGTTGCCTAATGAGGCCACCGAAGATAACCTTGACACTTTATGCATGTCCAGTTATGTCAGTCATTTTCCTAACATTTCTGTCAGAGTGGTAGCCATTTTGCCTTTCAATTTTTATGTGCACCGAGGAATTGATAAGAATGAGCATCTCAGAGATAAAAGATCAATACCAAGAGGAAGAAAAGAGGATACTCTGAGACAGATGGAGGACATCATGACTTAATTCCATCTTGCATGACATCAGCATCATTTTATTTTATTTTTCAAGTGAAAATACATTTATGTAAGAAGGACATCATTGCTAAATGCACAAACTTCATGCAGATGAATAGACACTTTAACCCAGTGGGGACACGCTGACTTTGCTTCAATACGCATTTCCTGTAGACACCTGCCCAAGTATACTTATGCCTAGGTCTTTAACATATTGACTGACTGTTTGTGAATCTGTGCGGTCTTTCTGTCTTTGATCCACTCATAACGCAAGATTATTGCTTTAACACGCATAGTTGTTGGTATTGCTTGCATTATAATGTGCATTATAGAATAAAACACTCTTGATCTTGCATATTCCTATACCAGCAATTTGTATACAATCCTACCACACACCTTACTCAGTTTGCAGAAGTGCTGAATGCACAAACTGAATGCAGATAAATAGTCACTTTAACTTACTGTTCATGAGCCCGTACAGTCCTAGATGTTTTGATCCACTCATAGCACAAAATTGTTGCTATAGCACGCATAGTTGTTGGCATTGCTTACATTGCATATAATGTGCATAATAAAATAAAACATTTTTGATCTCAAATATTCCTATACCAGTATAATCCTAGCACATATCTTACTCAATTTGCAGAACTGACCACCTGTTATCCTTTATTTCAACAAAGAATATATTGCACTGCAAATTTTGCATTATCCAAACCAGCAACATTTGGAAGTTCTTATCATCTTCACTGCAGATTAATACAATGCTGCAGTTTGCATTAATGTTCCCTTTGCACACAAACTCTTTCATGACTTTCACCATTATAATCCATGACTGTGATGTCTACATTTGTTTTGCAACCTCAAAAGGGGATATTTAAAAAAGAATACTCATTCTTCCAATTCATTCTCTGCTGAGAAATATGCACACCTAACAACTGTGACTGAAACACAGGCTTTCTTACAATATTTCAGGTACAAACTTATACCACTTGGTGCATACACTGTAGTTTACATGAAACCAAAATTAGGCTTTCATGTTTATGTGTATGATACAGTATTTGTACATTTATATTTACCAAAAACAAAGTTGCACATACCACAAACTCTCATTTTGTTTCTGTGAAATAAATCACTTTTAATTACGAACAGTTTACTTGGCATATATACAAGCTTAACTATCTTGTCATTCCACAACACATACACTTATGTACACTTCAAATGACTGATAATCTATGCCTTTACAATTTTTTGTGTTTCCCTTTTACAAAGCGACCATAAACCAAACCAGCATTTATTTTACCTTCTATCATGCTTTGAGTAAGTTTACTTCTTTGGCTAAAACTTTAAACGTTCTCTTTCATCTCAGCTGGCAGACATCTGTCATTTGGGGCAAATCACTTGAACTTCATGGAAAAGCCGAGCAGCGTTCCCACAGACAACCTTGCTTGGTTGTTTCAGATGAGACACACATATTCCTGCCAATATACATATTAATGTGCTATGGTATCTTCATAAAAAAATGGAAAAGTGAAAGTTAAGCCAGAAATTATGATGAACTTCTGATTTCACTCAGGGAAGCATTAAAAATTCAGAGAATTGTAATGTCTATGTAATTATTTGTCAGATGAAATAAACAATATATGGAAGTACATGTGTTGTAAATCACAGGTTGCATTGATACTAGTTCTGTTCCATAGCTTTAACACTCATTCTGTTATATAAAGTGAACTAATCACTGTTCTCATACATCCTGATGTGTTAAATCATTTTAAATTATAAAGTCAGTTAAAATCTAAAATTGAAAGTGTTTTAAATGTGTAATCTGTACTGTTTATGTTTTAATGTAAAGCAGAAGATCACGTAGATCCTGAAAAACCATGGCAGCTTTATTGAACATAAACATTAACACGAATCATAATGATGATGAGAATAACAATATAGATAATGATATGAAAGTAGGTGTCAACCATTAAATGTAAAGACTATAATCAGATTACTGTACTTATCAAAGCTTTCGTAAAGCACACCTTCAGGTTTATATTTGTCATTTTTCTGTTAAGCAAATCATCCTAGTAAAAAGTTGAATGTGTCTCATATGAAAGATTAAGGGAAACATTGACAAATTTGCATGCAGTAAAACTGGTCAAGAGTTGTTGAGTAAACAACAAGGTTCCCATTACATATTATCATGGTTCAGCAGTGAATAATTTCACTTTCCTGCCACTCAATTTGTTTTTCCTACCAATATGCATGAAGACATTACAAAATGGACTCTTTCTAAGCTATTTTGCCACACATTGTTTCTGCATATATGTTAAGATATGATTGCCCATCAAGAAAAGAAAAAGGCAATGCAATCAAGGTATCAGTGCATTTCAAGACTTCCCAACCTTACTGATATTATTACTAGTGTGACATTCTGCAAGGAGTCATGCATGCACGTAATGCTGTATAAGCTGTTATATTCGGGTACAGATAATTTTGCTGGTCAGGGACATTTTGGTGAGATGTTGTTTTTGCAAATTGACACAGAAGATATTTTAAGTCTACTATTACCCTAGTGCATGGCAACATTTTTGCATGTTGTTGATTTAGCAGTCCAACAGTGCTTCATGAAATTCATGGAAATTAGATTGTCTAAAAAATAACACCTTATACAGTGCACTGATCATGTTGAAAACATTTGTATACCTGTCTATTTCATCATTGTCACTATACAGGACTCTCCTGCTGAATTTCTCTCCTCACAGTTGTGTAATTATGTGAGGGTTTTGTACAGCACGTATTGGCCCATCTCTTCATGACATAGACTATGACAGCACAAGAAAAAACAAAAAGTAAAACAGGAAGAAAGGTTTGTACTAAGACTGTTGAGATTAAATTGTGTCTGTAGTTCCCAAAGCGCGTGGTGTATTGTAATGTTGGCAGACTGGTCATATATTGCTCCAAAGTTGTTGCTCCTCCCTCCTGAGAGTCATGGATATAAGCGGGAGTTCCTTTGGAATGTGTGAAATCCAGACAGAACTCAGGAGGTTTCTCACACTGTGGTGTCAAAGAACAGCAGCTAATAGAAGATTCAACATCCATCCAGAAAACAGCTTGAATTTGATCTACTGAATGTTCTGGTTTACTAAAAAACGGTGCCGTTTTGCCATTTTGGAAGCAGGCGAGAGATCCTTGAGGATTGGAATCCATTTCCAGTGGAGCATTGCATTGTACCTTATTCCAATCAGGAGAATACGATGATGGCACAACCTCACACTCGGCTGGACCAGGTGGAATAACTATATCGAGATATACGTCTATAACATGATACTGTTCACCATCTCTGTCTTCTGCAACTAGCAGGATGTAGACACCTTTGTCTTCCTTCTGCACATCTCTGACAGTAAGAATCACCATCAACTCATCCTTGGTATTGTTTGGTGTCACCTCAAACCGATCCACCTGTCCAGCTTTCATACACTGCCCTCCTACAAATTCTCCATTTTGATAGAGCAAACAATCAAAATGCCCATGGTAGATTTCATATTGATACTCTGAATTAATGTGAAGTGGGTAGCAGAAGATGATATCATTGTCCGTTTCCAGGCAGAAGTTGTAAACCTGGATGGCCGCTGTCAGATGGTCAATCAAAATCACTGACACCCACAGGTGTAGGTCCATTCTCTTGACCACTGCCATTGTCCTGCATTTCTCCCATGGTGTATGTGGAATAAGCAGTTGTTAGCTGTTCACCGAGTAGTGTTGTTCAAGAGAGTGGAGGTTCAACATTCAGCGCAATTATTGATTGAAACCAGATGTAAACTTCAATGTCATGGAAATTGATTTCAGAGCGTGTAGGATGTCGATGTGTTTACCATGCAGGCATGTGTTTGCCCAAGTGTAAACTTTTTTGTGCCACGTATTTACTAGTATGACGTGGTAAAATTGGGGTGTGGTTCAATAAAATTCGATGTTCACACACCACTCCTCACATTGTGTTCCACCGTATGGTCTGTGCAATTAATCAATTAGGGGCATGTCCAATTAATGTTCACATCATTTGATCTTTTATATGCCTTGCAAAATGCCTGTTGTGGATCTGGCTTGCAATCTGACATTACTGTCAGATGATCATTGAAACCATGGCAACAGATCCTAAGAGATGATTTTATATTTCCAATGGTGATTGACTGATTAATGAAATTGTCATGATTGTATTCTTGGTCACTGTGCAGACCAGTGATGCTATGCTTGAGTGAATATATGGTTGCTAGGTGTCCACTAGCCATTGTTTGTGGTGAAATTATCCATCTTGATAGTGCACCTGATGAAAGGATGCTTTGAAGGAAGCTTTGAATAAGTTGATTATTTGTACGAACACTTTTTGTCACATCAATACTCTCGGAACCCCATGGAAGAACAGCAGTGTCTTTGCTGACACAGCTGAATGGGCAATCCCTCCGTATCCATACATACAATATGTATACCTCATCTCTCTTATGTACTGGATGTCTCTGTAAGTGCTATATGTGAAGATGTGTTTGTTTATTAGTTTGTTTTCTCTCTGCTTTTTGTGTTACTCTTTTTTTATGTTTGAATACAGAAATACATAGATTCAAAATAGATACAAATACATGGTGATTTTCTTCAAATACTTATTGCTGAGATGACTCTACATGCTCTTCTTAAACTCTTAATATTTCTATACCATCGTGTATAGTGTCATATTTCAGGTTGAAGCAAAATGATAGTTGAATAATGTCATGTCATCACCTGGGAATCAATCTCTTTCAGCTTTGATTGGCTCCTTCTGTCATGGTAGCCACAATTCATCAGTGCTCAACTCTCAATCTCTAGTGTGAGTCCACAATGGGTACATGTTTCAGGATGTCAATATGAAATATGTCACTTGAAGGTGTTACTGCTGTTGATCAAAGTATCGGGAAGAAAATTAGTAGAAAGAAGGTTCTAAAAAAGGTCTTATAGGGATTGCATCAATGATGAATACATTTGTATAATTCAGCCCAGTCTTTACACATGAGCAATGATGAAATTACTCTTTCTAACAACTTTCGACAGATGATAGCAGATCAATGGGTGGAACCTGGCGACTAAGTTTGCCACTATTGAACAGAATGAATGAAAAACAATTTCTGAGCTCATCAGAAAACAATGAAAAACATGCATAGTGTGATCATGTGGGTAGGTGTTTCTTCATATCATAATTCATACAGGTTTGCAATGTTAAAGTCTGTACACCTTATTAAATTGTGGTTCTGCCGCAAGTAGTGGGCAATGTGGCACGTACAAATGTCAGCGCACAATGTATTACATTCGTGATCACTCAACAACAAAACCGGGTTCTACACTGCGCTCAGTCAATGATGCATATTATATGTGCTGATACATCCAGTCACCTGTTTCACAGTTGTCATTGATTGATAGACCCGATAGCTTTGCCACTTTTTACCGACGCCCCCTCCCCTACACTCATCTCGCTCCCACCTGCGTTTAGGAGCGGATGCAGGAGTTAGCCACAGGTAACTGTCGCAGATGATGCCTAACGAGCCGTGATGATGTCGTCGCTGGTGGAAATCGTCCTCCGAGCATCGACGGCTCTGCCAAGCGGCCCACACTGTCAGGTGATTGACCGCCGCCCCATCATCCATCTGCCAATTATTGATTTCCTGTCAAACAGTGCTGGGGCTATTCATTGGCTCCAATGATGTATCCGGCTACATCTGAAACGGAGTCTGTGATACAATCAGTTAGGAGGAGAGTGAATAAGGAAGTGGTATTAGTAAGAGATGCATCTCATAGGAGAAACAAGCAGATAGAGTAAAGAGGAGTCAAAGCGGCTGATGTGAAGAAAAAGTTATGACATGTCATTGGTTGAAGGCTGAAAATGGAATAATACTCAGTGAACATGATATAGATACATGTAGCAAGTTAATATAGCTGTGTTTTTTTTTTTTGTTTTTTTTTTTGAAGCTGTATTTATTAGCCATATTATACTTTTGTGCTTACCTACTGCTCATACCACATGTCCATGGCATGGCATGCACTTCATCAAGTGATATGGCCCTTTTCCTTTTCTCTTCTTTTTTTTTTTCTTCCCATCTATTTCTTTCACACCCAATCATTCTTGTGCCTGGCGTGGAAAATTAGGAGGAAAATCATTGCTTTATTTATTTATTTTATCATTTTTAGAACTCCACTGTAAATGTTTCTTTCCTCGTGGTGACTGAAATTGGTCTAGACCGCATCAACAATGATCCTCAGTATGTCTTGAGTCTGTAGCTGATGTCATCACTGTACTATGTCACCTGATAATACAAGTTTTCAGATGGTTGGAGTGCATTCCGAAATGAGTGTATTATGACAAAGATGATCAGGTTATCAGGCCAGATAACTTTAGATGTACAACATGCATACTTTTTTACTTACTACCTTACCAATCATCAATATATATTACTAATTACTACTTATCATATGCTACATAAGTGCAGAAATGTATCAAATGATCTCTCCCAAGCATATATTTTGATAGATATGGTGTGATTTGATATTTTTTTAATGACTTGATTCATTGTAAGATGTTGTCAGCTTGCAAGTAAAACTGTTGGGTGGGAATGGAGTCTAGGGACCTACATATTGGTATGTTTGATGCATGGCTTTTCTTCTGCTGTATTTGCCAGTTGATATCTTTAGACAGAGAATATAATTATGTAACCCATGTTCAATTGCAATAGTATTACAGAAAAAAAAATGTTATGTTCATAAGTGACCTTTTTGAAGATTTGCAAAAATATACCATGTATACAGTATATATCTCTCCCTTTCTGCCATCTGTCTGTTTGTCTGTCTTTCTTCATAAATATATTGTATGTGTGTGTGTGTGTGTGTCTGTGTGTGTTTGTGTGTGTGTGTGTGTTGTGGTATTTTCATTTCAAAGATCTCCTTACAGGAGGCATCACCTGTAGAGAAAATAGGTCACAAGATGCTTATACAACAAACAGGCAAAGTCATCTTAAAGTCTGCCGACGTTGCACTGTCCACCCAGATGCATGCTATCCTTCGTCGAATCTCACAGGTTTGCCACAGTACTGTGGCAGAGAGCGGGAGTTAGAGATGTGAGAACGGAGGGAGACACCGCGGGAGAAAAAATAAAATAAACAACAGGAGAAAAAGGAGGTTGAGGCTGTGGTCTTGGAGACGACGCCCGGCTTGAATCATTCATGAGTCTGGTGAAGGGACGCTTCTTTCCCCGTCCCAACGCCCTGCATTTTGGCATGGCTGAACTGATTTCAGTTGGGGAAAATTCATTTAAAAAAGAGAGAGATGGGAGATAGGGAATCTTTAAGGAGTAAAATTGACAGAAAAAAAAGGAAAGGAAGGTAGGAGAAGAAGAGAAATGTTGATGTGGAGGCCACAAAATGTTGAAGGGAGCACAGAAAAGACTTGCACAGAATGACTAGCACAGATCAGATGAGTTGGTACAGTGGATGGAGTTTATTAAAAAGACGTACAGCTCTTATTAATCCCTTTTTACACAGATACAGTGTGGGCATTTTGGCTATTTCACATCATCTCCCCATCAAGTCCCACAACTACAATCCTGTAGAGAGGTGTTGTATCTGTTTTATCATATATTTCTTTACTCTTCATTGTTTAGTGTTTCAATAGTTAGTATGAAAATTGTTCTTCCATCAATGTTGTAATTATTCTTTTAGTTTGATTGACAAGCCCAAGAGATTATGCATTCCCAAGTCTTTGTCATGTGCTTGTATTTCAAGTGGGGGATATGATGGTGCTGCTCAAAAAGAAAACAAAAAACTGAGAGCATTTCATCTGAAATGGTGTAGATTTTATACTATGACAAGTGGTCATGGACACACTTTCAACTGAGTGGAGTGTGGAAAAACAGTTTTGTTGAATATCAGCTTTACAGAAATCATTTTTTTTTTAGTTTCCTGTTATTAAAACTTGTTTGTTGTCTTTAAGTCCATATTAACCATTTGCATTTTCCTTTATAATAATATTTTTTCTGCTGTATGATTTTATCATCTCATATTTAGTTCTTATAGCATGGAAATATTTTTGCAATCTGCCTTGTTGTGTGAATTTCACCTGTTTTTGAATAAGTACTGTATTTTGCGGTTGTTTAATTCTGTTGTGCTGATTGATTGTTTTTAAATGGCAAAACTCTCTGAATATGTTTGTACACGTTACCATGGTCAAACTATGCAGACTGTGGGCATATAATGATTTGGAGGGTTTGTTTGTTCAACCAGGGAAGTTGTTTATGCAGTACTAGTTGATTGAGAGTAAACGTGTGCAGTTGTCATCATGATCATGACAAGTTCAAGTCAGATTTAACTGGTCTTTGTTTTTGTTTTTTCTTGAAGGTGCTAAAAAGGGGATTGATTCTGGGGTTACTGTCAGGATTAATTTGAAATCTAACTATCTTTATGTTATTCTGTTCAAGAATGTCCAAAGAAGTATTGTGCTGCATGAACATTCTATCATTGTAGACAAGATAAATCAGTAATCAGTACTTCTCAGACTGTTAACCCGTTGAGGACGAGTCCCGAGTATACTTGGGCAGGTGTCTATGGGAAATGCGTGTTGTAGCAAAATCAGTCCACCCTCAACGGGTTAAAAGCAGGTGACCCTTGACTGCTTGAGTTAGATGGTTAGCTGCAGTCTGGGTCAGCAGTTTGTGTGCTTTGAGTGAATTCTATTGCACTGTACCCAGGGTCCAAAGTCCCTGGTACAAAAAGGGTTAAGTGTGAAAGAAATCAGGGTTAGATTCCCCCATCATGAAGTAGGAGCTCCTGTAGTGTTTAAGTTTAGAAAGTTGAACTTCAAATTATTGTTCCACAACTTTTTAAACAAACCTTGCCATCAATATTGTACATACTTTTATAATGTGTCTTTTGAAAGCAAAACAATATTTAACCACAGTTATATGATTTCAGTATATCATTTCCATGTGGTCACAAAGCAAGCAAAAGCAATCAGATACCCCGTTTATACTGCGAGCGGGTTTTCGAGCCGCCTCGAGGAGGTTCGAAAACCCGCTACGAAAAAGCGGGCTCTCGTCTGTTTATATTGCGCGAGCGAAAGCAGGCCCGAGCGGGTCTTAGCAGGGTCACGGCTTCCGTTCCTATGGTAACCGAAAACCCCTCCGAAAACCGGCGCGCGCTTTCGTGGCATCATTTTCGCGCGGAAACGTGACTGCTGAGCGCGAATTTATAACAACGTGAGTTCGCGATCCGGTGCAGTTGCTTGTTTACATCATGAACGCGCGATGACCTCCAGTGATAACTTCCGGGTCGGCAAAAAAGCGGCTTTTCGAACCCCCTAGCGTTTATACTGCTCTCGAGCCTCCTCGAGCCTGCTATAGCGGGTTCTGAAACCTCCCCCCGTAGGAGGTTTCAGAACCCGACCGGACCCGACCCGACCGGATCGCCTTTTCTGAATTCTGTCTGTTTATACTGAGCTGAAAGCCTGCTCGAAGCGGCTACAGGGGGTTTCAGAACCCGCTTTTTCCTTAGTATAAACGGGGTATTAGAAATGCAGTGGAAGGAAATTTGTGTATGCTGCAGGAACCAGCCCAGTGTGTATTCAGTGACTGAAGAAATAATTAGTCAGCATTACATCAGTGAAGTTTATTGAAAATCAGGTAATCTGTTTAAAAGTTATAAATTGTTGAATTCTTTGCTAAATCCAGGTGCCATCATCACTAGACAAGAACACTGAAACAATTCATGATGTCACAGTAGGGCAACGATATAAAGAAAACAGAAAGAGAATTCAAGCTATTTCCATATGTCTGGCATGATTAAAGAGCACCTGACTTACCTTTTTAAGAAGGCAGGGGGGAATATCATAACCTTTAACATAGATATCAGTATCAACTCAAATGAATGTGTACTTTTCATTAGAAACTAAATTTTGTGGAATACTCATGAACATTTTCTCTTTCTTTGATTGACTTGGGAAATGTCTGGATTATTTTTTCCCTCTCTTACTAATATCCACAAAACCGTTAACACGATCCTTTGAAATTATTTTGACAACAGTGAAAAATTGTGTTGTCAGGTTATTTGTCATTATTTGGGTGATATCAGCTGCCACAACAAATTCTATTTATGTACATTTTATGCTAGTCTGCAGAAGTTTTCACATAGCGATGGAAAAATAAAATGTACGCAGACACGCATTGTGTGGAGAGTGAGCGACAGTGTCGAATGCATCCTTGTCCTTTATTCTCGTGGGTGGTTTGAATTCAAGCTTGAAGTTTATCCATTTGGGGTTTTCCTTTTCAGACGGTGTTCTCAATTCAAACACCATTTGGATCTGAGTGTCTTGAAAGAATTGAAACGTGTGTAGCTCTGCCAGGAGGCGACAGACTTTATTTCCATTTGCGATCCGTATCAAATGTCAGAACACTCTACTCTCATCAGCGTCGACGGGAGTCAGTCGGCCCGAAATTGCGCTGATTAGTTAAATGGGCATGCATCCACCTGAAAATAACCCAGATTGAATTAGGGACAATTATCCCGCAATTTGGTTGCGCAAAACTGAACTTTACTCTTCATGCGTCGTTAGACCAGTGCTTTGGAGTTTCATAACACGGCCATTTACTTTTTTCCTTTTTTTTTTCAGTCTTTCTTTGGTTGATGGTCACTTATCTGGGCAAAGTAGTGTCATGCACTTTCTGCTTCTTGGTCAGATTATGGAAGCCTGTATGGGGGGACAGCTACTCTTTGGCCGCACCAAGCTAGAAGCTGTGTACATGCTAATGCGCATTCTGAAAGTTACATCACCTTTTGGAAGCCTTTTTTAAGAGTCTGAAAGATTCATGGGAGTCCACTGGTTGCGTAAAACACAGAAAGAATGGCATGAGAGGTGCTGACCTCACTCACTGTAAAGTTTTTAAGCCTCAAATGGCATAGCATCTGGCTGTTTTTGCACTTGTATACCTGGAAAGACTCTCAAACTCATTTGCCTGCTGAATGCCTCCTTGTTAGTTTCATTGCACATGTTTGAGGTGCTCTGTCTCCCTTTAAACAATTTTTGACATAATTCCTTATCTTTTTTTTTTCATGGAATACCCAGTTGTGTTTTTCTTGATCTGAACCTTAGAAGCACACATGTCACATTAATTGATGAGTATATCTTGTGTAAAGAGGAATTGCCATATGTAAAAAAGACATTTCATGGATCAGTGTCATTTTTTGCTGTACCTTCTTTTAGCTCTCTGATAATTTTGTTCCTTCACAATCTTTATTCTCAGCTGTTTCCAGGGATACCACTGCTGAGCTGCAAATGCTAGCCAAAAAAAAAACAACAACCAACAACAACAGCAACAACAACCAAAAAACAACCCTCTTTGAGTATCTGATAAATTTTATTTACGACACCAGCAAAGCAAAGAAGTTGACAACTTGGCGACAAAACAACACAGACCCTTCCCCCCCCAAAAAAAAACAACCAACAACAACAACCAACAGCAACAAAATGAAATTACAGATTTATATTTGAATGATCCTGAGCTTTAAAGAGCTTCTTTGATTTTTTTTTCTATATTTTCACATTGTCAAACACTTACTACACTTTATCTTTGTTTGGCATTTTCTGCTTTCTTTCTTTTTTTCTGCCCAGCTTCCCAGCAGCTCCACCCACTCACTGCATGTAGAGACAGCTCTGAGCTTAGTACATGTAGGTCACTGCTGTATTCTGAATTAGCTTCTAAAAGACACCACTAAGTTGACTGCGCCAAGTCATCAAACCTGAAGAGCCATGTTTATAATCAATTAGAAGTCAGCAATCACTCCACCGAAAACGTCGTTGCGTTATTAATTTCAGCGTAACTGCCAATCTACCTGGTTTCTGAAGTGGGTCATCACAGTTGCGTCAAGCTTATATGTTTCCATTCCAGCGTAATTTCCATGCAAGTTACCCAGCTAATACTTAATACAGTGGAAGAATTGGGTTTGATTTTCATTCCCTCCCCCCCCCCCATATCTTTCTATTGCAGAGTGATGATGTGTGAGCTGTGTTTTATTCCTGTTTCCTCTCAAAGAAAGAAGAGTATCATGGCCAGCGAATGATCCAATCTCTTTAATTGAAACCAACTGGAATGTGGTGGCCTAATTCGGCGACGTACTGCTACAGCAAAAAAAAAAAATAATAGAAATAAACACAGGCACTCATTTGGTCTACTGGAGCAGCGGAGGTGCGCAATTAGCTTTGGATTTCATCAACGTGAAATAATCTTTTGATCAGTCCTGATTACATGCGCAACTGTTGACGTTTGCCGGCGAGGAAGCGCGAGGGGTCGTTATTAGCTGGTGCATTAGCGCCACCCGAAATAAAGGGGCAGCGCAGAATTGGATGCAAGAAAGACGCTCATGGACTGTGCTGGGGAACGAGGGCATAGCCTGATTAAAATTACTTACATGAGTGCATCAAGCTATTTCTGTCCCTGATTTAAATTAAGGTGAGGCTGGGGGAAATGTCCCCCTGTGTGACAGTGGAGTCTTAAAGTCTTCAGCATCAAGTCATTAAAGAGAGAATGGGGGGGGGGGGGAAGGGAGTTCTAACAGGATTTCTTCACAAAGAAAACTGTATCAATCTAAACTAGATTTTTCTTTCTGACTCTGATTTTGTCTTCACATTTTCTTTCTTTTAATTGTTTACAAAGTATCTTTAAATATCTGTACATATGTAACTCTTTGTAAAGATATAGATATGTTTGTTTTCATATGTGCATTAATGTCATAAACTTCAAGATGAAGCCACTTTCTTTGGAGCAGAATTGGGATCATCTTGCGATCCAGCTCCATCACTCAAAAACTAAGAGAGGATATCATGAGAAGAAAGGGGTTAATATATGTTTGCCTCAAATACCTTGCAGACTATAGCCAAGAAACTTTACATTTATCACAATCCTTGTCAAGCATAACTTTCATTTGTGCCTTATGCAAGCACACTGAAAACATCCTTGAAGTCCTTGAAGAATAGAGCCAATAATCTTTATCAATTTTGTCCCCTTTAAGTTGGCAACCCTGAACTGAGTATCCCACAGTGGAGAAAGATTAGATGGAACTGATTAAATCAGTCAGAACGTCATTTTCAAAACAATAGGAGCTGGAATTTTCTTGATGTATTGCCAATTGAAGATTAACCATAAATTTAGCAATAACTAGGCTTCTGAACATCTTCCAGTGGAATTGAACTCTACATGAACTGCACAGAGCTCTAGTGGAAGACTCTTTTAAATTACTTACATAATGAAACAATAAAATAAATGTATGACAGTAATGATGATACTACAGTGTATGCAACACCAAACCGAAAGAATGTGATTACTGGAACCCAAAGCCCTAAAATTTGCTTGTCCTTATTGCAACCCTTAAGATTAGACCCCTTTCATAAGCTGACATATTGTAGAAGTAAAGTAATTTAGACTTTTGCTCAGAATAATAGGACTAGAAACTTCTTTATGATTATTGGGGAAACATTAATGAAAATTTCCAGTTAATCTATTTAGAACCAAGGTCCCCTGCCCTCACCAAAAGGAAAATCTGATAACGATTGTTGGTATGAAAGAAGAGCATATTCTGGAGTGATATGGGCCTAGTTTTTCCTTTTTTTGTATATTCTAAACTCTTCACTAAATTACCATAATATTTCACAAATGCTGTTTGGAAACATTATTCTTCATCCATGCAAAATTTTTGTGATGTTTGCCAAAGGGACATGCGACTTCTTAACCAAACTTTATTTCAATTTCCAGGAATTCAGACTTGCCTTTAATTCCAAACGTGAAAAACAAACCTTGTGCTGTCCTGGACAAATGGCTGCCATGGTGGTGGGGATGGAAGACAGGAGCGAGAAGGGTGTCAAGTTTAATGCCGTAATATTTGTTTATCCCTCGGAGAAGAGGGGAAAAAAGCAGGAAAATAATGAAAACAAAAAATCAGCCCTGTCAATCTTAAAGATTGAAATTTATGGGCTGGGACATTTAATATGAAGGGTGCGTATGGATCAATCTTCCAAGGGTTCCCGTTGTGGGTGCGTTATGTGATCCGTGGCTTGATTGGATTTACAGTCACATGTGTGTACACCATGCACATTCAGCTACTCTGTGTGTATGTGTGTGCATGTCCGTCAGTCTTTCTCTGTGAATCTGTGTTTGTTCCTGTCTTAGCATCTATGTATGTATGTGTGTGTGTTTCTGTGTGTGTGTGTCAGTCTGTGTGTTTGTCTGTCTGACTCTGATCTTTTTCAGCATTATAGTGTGTGTATGTATGTGTGTGTGTGTGTGAGAGAGAGAGAGAGTCTGTCAGACTGTTTCAGTTTAAGCATCAGTGTGTGTATGTGTGTGTGTGTGTGTGTGTGTGTGTGTGTGTGTGTCTTTCTGTCTGAGTCTATGTTTGGTTTTCTCTGAGCATCCATGTCTTTGTGTGTCTCTGTGTGCATACAAGTAATGTTACAGTGGGCTATTAGTTGTCTCTAGTGGGTATAAACGTGACTGACAGCCTCGGTGTCTGGAGATCGCTGAATTACAGATCGTCTGCAGAAAATGGATATTCTGCCGGGGCGTGTACGTGATGCAGTTTCAGAGTCACAGGCATACGGCTGTCTGATGGTGAAGGTGAAAGACAAGTCTGAGCGGGAGATTGATTCTCACAAGAAACAAGGTCTGACAGTGTGATACCTGAGATGAAAAAATATATATATCCTTCAAGGTTCAGCAAAAACAAAAACAAAATGGATTCTGCATAGTATACATGTAGATGTACATGTACATACATGGGATGGGATTGATGTATGTATGTAAGACATTTCTGGATGTGTTTTTCATAGGAAATTCTGGCATCAAAGACTAAACTTGGATTTTTACTTGTGAATATGATGAAAAGACAAAGTGTAAAGATATATCCCTCCCTACTCATACCCTCAGGCCCCTCCCCATTACCTCTTCCACACACACAAAAAGTAGAGAATCCATATGATACTCTCACGTAATGAAAATTAGATGAGAGTAAAATAAGAATTCTGCGTGGCAATATCCCAGGGCAAAAACATACTCTGCGCTACTGAATTGTGCATAAACAAAATATGATAGATAGCGAGCGTGTGATGTGAGCTTTGTTTATACTGAAATCATAAATTTGTTAGCTTTTGGTCAGTGATAAGCAAATATCTCAAGAGCCTTGAGGACAGGTTGGGCATGGTTTTGAACACATTTAAAAAGTGCAGTTTTCTTTTTCTGCCTTCTGGTAAACATGCAATTTAGATAGAGAAATTAATAGTAACAACAGCAACAAAATAGCAAAACTAGTATCACAAAAATATTGCTTCATTTTAGGGTGTAGTAAACAGTGAATGAAACTATGGAAACCACGATGTGATATTGGTGCATTTGTATGCAAATGTGCCAGGTGCAGTGTGTACTTTCTTCTCATGTGAAATGCTGCAGCTTTCATGGCACACAGTGTTTTCCCCAAGCTACCACTACACATGTTTATTGCAGGAAAAGTAGTAATATTGTTTTTGTATCAAATTATGCCTTTTCAGCACTCAAGAGTACTACAGTGCCATTTACCACTTGTCATTTCTGCAGCAGCTTAGATGTCCTTATATATTTGATCATTCATTACAACAAGTGCTTCAAGGAAACCAAAACGTAATGTATGTGAATGGAGTGAATATTAGAAGAATACATCAATGAAAGTTTGAAGAAAATTGCACAATCGATTAAAAAATATGAATTTTTAAAGTTTCTGTGCTGTCATTTTAGCCAACAGTTTAAAGCTAATATGAAGAAAAGTCAACATTAAAAAAAAAGTCAACATAATTTCACTAAGCATAGTCAAATTTCAGTTAATTTACCTCTTTCTCTTTCAGAAAGCGGGGGAAATAATATTGCCCTGAACATGTGTCACTAACAAAATGATTGAATGTGTACTTTTCATGAAAAATGAAGTTTTGTGGAATTCTCCATATGATTTTCATTATATATTTTAGTCCCAAATGATGTTATGAAGTGTAGTAGTATCCTTATCTACCAATTAAGACACTATTAGTAAAATATGTAACCACTGAATCAATTGTCTGATTTTTCTCAAATTTTTACTGATATGTTCCACTAATATTGCTGCTTTCACTCAATCTACATTCATATGTGGGCTTCGGCTTCCTTTAGAACTAACAATATTTCTGAGATCATGTTGCATATGTCATATCAGCAGAAATATGGTAGAAAAAAAAAGTGTGTTGCAAAAAAAAAAAAAACATGGAAAATTGGTTGGATGGACACAGGTTGAGGTTTTCATCACATTAAGGTGATCACACGGTCGGCGGCGCAATGACAATATTGGGAATTCCGCTCATTCTCCAAGGGGGCAATGCAAATGCCAAGAGTCTGGGCCCCTTTGCGGCGGTGCCAGATGTTCACACGCGAGGACCGATGTGCAGCGCGGTGCAATAGCCTGTGACGCAACCCGACACCGTGCGGTGGTGACGGATCTAGGTGTCTCGCCGGGGAGATATTGGCCCAGGTGATCTGCGGTGTGGCGGCATCGCTTGTTTGATTTGCTCCCTCCTGCGTTGCATCCCAGCGGGGTTGTATTCGTACCCTCGATGCTAGAAGTGTGAAAAAACAATAAGAGGAAAAGCAAATAAGTGTCTGTGATGCAGGAGGAGGAGGGATATTTAATGGGAGGGGTATAAAAAGAAGGAGAGTGGAGGTATGATGTATAAGGCACTTTTCATCCGAAAGAGGGCGGCATCTTTTATTCAATCCACCATGTTGACTAAGTCGATCCATCTTTGATTCGTAAGGTGTGTGGCTGTCTGGGAACAGTTCTTGTATTCCCCACATGTGATAGGTTAAGACTAAACCTCCAAATGATCTGAATGTTGCATGAGGCTGGTATGTTAACCTGTCCTGTATGAGGTTCTGAAAGCCCCGTAGGCTCTGCTCAACACCCGCAGGGCTCTGGTAGATGATGTGTCAAGCTGCCAAAGTGAGCAAGATGTGATTTATCTCTTTGTGCATTCATCAACTTGCTTCTGGTGCAGAATAAAGGTTTCCAAACAACTTTCAAGGAGTTTTGGGCCGTTGATAAATGCAAAACTGTTTTGACTATGGGGTCAGAAACAAATTTGTGGAATTTTGTGGAATTAAATCTACCCTTCAGACATACAGGCCTAATTTGTGAACTCTGTATGCAATACTTGACTGTGCAACAGAGCGTCAAAACTTGCCAATTCCCATGTTCCCCTGAGCTAATTATAAGTGAGCAGAGTAGAGACATCAGAGCCCCTTCTGTCCCAGGGTACCTCTGAAAAGAAAAAGTAGTCCATGGTAACTGTCGTCACCATTAATACGTCACAGCTACTTAAGAGGCAAACACCTGTAGGTATAAAGCTGTTATAATGGTTTCTTGCATTTTTAATCTATCAATGCTTTTCGTGTTAAGTACAGAATTGAAAGAGAGCTTTAGTCTGGGCCACTTTTAACAACAAATGAACTTCCTTTTTTTTAGCATGATGCTCATGGAAGTTTTCACTAAAGATCGCATGGAGCTGCATTTGATTTAAAGGGACACATCTCCCAAGCTGTATAAAAAGCAGATCTCTATGCAATGTAGGTGTGTTTTCTCTCCAACTTTTACACAGGGCAGTTTTTGAAATAAGGGTTTATGATAGAAAAAGAAGGAAACAAAAAATTCATTCTGTGTTTGATTATTGGAGACCATCATAGTCCACTGGAGAAGGCTTAATCCAATGAAGTCTCCAATAAAGCAAGTTGAGACAGGAAAGCAGTTAACTCCTGTATACTGGAGAGACCTCTTGACGTCCCATCTAACAAGGGTGTAGCATTTCCCCCGATGTGGTTAGCAGCCAATTTGCCTGCGACGACAGGAACATCTTCCCTCCCGTGTTCGTGTAATTGTTGGGAGTTGCTTGGGATTGAAAAGGTAGAAATGAAGAAGAAGAGGTAAATAATTGACTTACTGCGGGAGATGGCAAGGAGGCAGGGCAGGGGAATTTAATCTACCTGTCAGGGGGACTTTTCAAAGGGATTAAGGTGGAAAGTAGGACACAGGGAACTTTAGACTTACAAAAGAACTTTTTTCTCTACTGTTTTAGAAACAGAATTCATGCTAACAAAGTTTGATTCATTTGTTTGAAAGCAACCTTCGATCATATTTCTCCCAAACGGATACCTTCACCTACATTCGCCAGTTGAGGTCAGGTGGATTTTTTTTTTCACTTGAGTTGTGCTTGATTCGATCTGGGTGTGATCCAGAAGCTGAAGAACAGTTTGGCCCCTAAACACATAACTGTGGAGGTATAGGTTAGCTAAACCTTACAGTCACTCCCTCCATGTAGTTCATTCGTGTAAGTATGCACTCTTTCATTTAATATTGTATACGCCAAATATTTCGCAAGGTTTTCATTTTCACAAATTTCGTTAGTCAGGTGCTAATCGTGAAATCAAAGACACGCAAAAATATTGACTCCGATCCCAATATACTTGTGACATACTGATGTACACTTCTCCGTTCAGTACAAGGCTCCACGATCGCAAATTTAACCACTCGCAAAATCGTCGGGAATTTCCGATTCACAAAAATTTAGACTGGCAAAATGTAAGGCATATACAGTACTTTCATGTAAGTGTGATGTAAAAGTGGACAATTATTGATTTGTTGAAATTTTGGTGCATTTCGCACAATGTGAAACTAGCTAGAACCAAAATACAAGCACATATTTTTTTTTATTGTTATTTGTAATAATTCATATATTTGACCTCTATGTAGGTATGTTGTTGGGATATAACTGGTATGCTCTTTACAGTTTTCTCCATGTTCACTAGTCCTCCAGCGTTAGCAATCTGGCTGTCGCATTGCAAACTAGTTACCTTTTACTGTGTAGTACTGTAAAAGTGGATATTTTCGCGCGACTAATTTTTTGCGCTTGGCCTGTTCAGAAGAGTTTCGCATGTTTTTAATTTGGCGGAATCAAGACGTCATGCTCAGGAACGCATTGCAAGCAAAAATATTTGCGTGCTTTTATTTTCGCGCTAGTTTCTGGTTGCGCGAAATGCGTGAAAATTTCAACACCGCGAAAATATCCACTTTTACAGTATGTGCTGATGAAAGTCCTTAACCACTGTGGCAGCTGTAAGCTGTTTAAAGTGATCACTTGATTGTCATGACTATCTGCAAATTTGAAAACATGCAAAATTCATCTTATCCAGCTAAAAAAGAAGAAGAAATTTATATGATGTATTAGGGGAAAACATATACGTGTTGATTTACTGCCGTGGATTAGTGATACCCAGCTCTGGTTTGGAATGTGTTTTGTTGTCAGCAGTTCGTGAACAATGATTTTGCTGTCTGAACACTTTGTATGGAACTCGAGACTCATTTTAGAACTGTATTTCAGAAATGTGATGGCCAAACTTGATCTGTGGTAAGTCTAAAACCCCCTCATTGTAGTGTGAATCTCCATATCCCTCCACCCCACCCCACCCTTGTAGCACCATTGCATAGTCAACATGACACATGCTTGTGATTAAACCGGCGTCATTCATTCAAATAGTCTTTCCAATTTCACACAAGATAGATGCGTTTGCATGGTTGGACGTCCGTTCCTACGGTCAATTACCAGCATTTATGTGGGCTTAATGACAGGCCTTGTATTTTATAGCACTCTACGGCCTTGCAGCTGTTGGTTCTGATCGATGAAGCATGAAGTGCATCCATCCGTGGTCAACATAACATGCTATGTTTCTGCTGCCAGTCACGAATGTGATAAGTGGGCACACTTTATTGCCGTCTGGCTGTCTCTTCTTTGAATCGGAAAAAAAAAAAATTTAAAGAAGCACCAGCTTGGAAAGACTATTAGCTCAAATTTGTTGTGTTTATCATATGATTCTGTGAAGAAATTCACACAAGGTGTGAAAAAGCAACAAAATGAAAAAAGAATCAGCAATAACAGCAACCGCCAAATATATACTGAAATATTAAAAATACAATAAGAGGAGATTGATCTCTGAAATAAGTCATGGGTAAAAAAAGTGTTTGTTTTTTGTAGCAAAGTAATGTATATTTCTGTGTGATTCATTAAATAGTGGTTTATAAACATGTATAGAAATTACAGAGTCCAGGTAATATTTCTCAAATCTCTGTTTGAGATTGACACTTAACAAGTTTCAAATACAAAATCTGCAACTCTCACATAAGAACAAGGCATATGGAGGAATTAACAGGACAAGGTAAAATTGCTTCTTCAATTACCTGTTGGTGAAATTCAAAAGATTTGAGATTGAGTATCTCACAGATGGCTTGCAATACATTGTTCACACACATAATTGCAATCTTGATCAAATGAGCTTTGTAAATACACTTTGAATTTTGTCAAACCTGCTCTAACTGTTCATCATTAAATTTCAAGTGAGTTCATGACCTCTGTCAAGACTGGTCTTGATTACAATACTTGCAAACCATCCTTGTTTAAAAAGCCATAGAGGACATTGTGAAACTGTGTTCCGTCTAGTGGCAAGAATCCGTGCCATAGATGCTCCAGTTTTGCTTCAAGCAAGCCCCCCTCCCCCTTAACCCCACCCCCTCCTTTTTGCCTCCTTTGCCATCACCTGCGATTGTAACCCACAAAAACACACTCCTCCAAAGGTGTTGATTTACGCAGACAGAGAACTCAATCCGGCTGGCGAGAGCTGTTGCATCAGATGATCCCCTTCTGAGGGTGCGGGGATTTTCGAGGGGTGATGTACCGGGCCGGGCGAGATTTTTAACGGGGCGTCGGAGGAGCGTGAGGGCCGTGCAGATGTTCGCCGTCACCGCCCTGCTTTTCCACTCGCATCCGAGCCGGGATCGGAGATCTGGGGTTTGATTTCCAAACATGGATGTGTTTTCTGATGCTTTATCTGATCGCGGGCGATGAGGGCCTGGGAAAAAAAATGCAGGGATTTGGAGGACTGGGGTAACTAGAGATTTGATGAGCTTTCCACTAAAAACAGCAAGCCTGCTCACTTGTGTCAAGCTGCCCATGTCAGAGTTACAAGGAGGATAAATTCGTGACACCATGTTGTCGTTGTTTTAAAACTTTATGGCAAATTTACAGCTAAGGTTAATATCCTTACCTGCACTAAATCATGATTGTGGTCACTGAAAGCTCATTTATATTGCAATGCATGTCTTTTAGATGATAGAAATTCAGAATTTGTCAATCAAATATAGTGTGTCTCTTCCATTTTCTTACATCGCAGAGGTTAGAATCATTGAGTATGCACTTAAATGAACTCTAAAAAACTTGTTAATTTTTAATCATACAAGATGTCAACTGATGTAATCTATCAGTTTGAATATTGCTGTGACTGTGGAGAGTGCACTTTGGCAACTGTGACTTTGGAGAGCGCACTTTGGCAACCGTGACTGAGTTTTCAAAACAAGATGGAATTAAACAATATTAACCTGATAATCAAAGATGCAACTATGATTATGACAATTATCCTCATCAATGAGAAATCATCATTATTGATGAGAGTATTGACAGTAGAAGAAACATTATCGTCATTTTGTGTTTTATATCATTCAGTCCTACATGCCCCAGATAGTCTCTTCTGTGATCAGAGAGACATTCCAGGGGCCCATTTCATGAATGTGTTTTGCAATTATTGCGAGTTGCAATATTCATGGTTTCCATAGCAACCATTTGCATGGGAACTAGAAGAACTCTTCCCCCCCATACTGTTATTGCAATAACTTTGATTAATTCAGATTATGAGGACTGCTTACCACTGTATGAAATGTACTCCAGAGGGCTACAACCTATATGTCCCAGTTTATTTGATTAATATCTACATGTAAATAAAGACCGATAACATACAATATGTAGCACTTACGTGAACTATGTCAAACATTCGAAGATGAAAAGTTCTAGCAAGAATACTTTGCAATATGACTTGCCTATTAGGAACTTAAAAAAAAAATCAGGAATCTCCAGTCTGCATTATCTCCTGTTACTTAACATATTTTCAGTCATTCTGAATAATTGTCATAAGATCGGTATTTTTTGAGCCTTTTTTCATGTGTAATCTACAGTAGATGTTGACCTACTGTTCATTGAAAGCTTAGTGTTCCTATAATGCACATATGTCACTGCATCATGTGATGAATTTGGGCTGTTTTAAGGCATTCTTCATCTAGTGCCAGTCAGTAGTCTTTTCAATAAGAGAACTTGTCAATCAAGTGAGGAATTTTGATGAAACTGGATATGCTTTCACAATATATGCAAAGAAATGTTTCAATCTTGGTGTATGGTCTATAGGGCAGAATTCAAAATCTGGGTCGAAGGTCAGGGGATAGAAGTTCATGTTACAAACATTTCCTTGTTATGAACAGGCAGGTAATGGAATTTTTCTGGTTTTTTTTTTTTGTTGTTGTTCATACACCAACCTTGTGTGAGCTTGCCAAATGATAATGACTTCTTCGATAGAGAGAGATGGAAATTCATGTCACATTGTTCAGAATTCCTGTAGAGTTGTTAAAGTGGACGTTGAAGTGGATGTTGAAGTTATATCTATTGTAAGTTTCCTGAGGAAAAAAATGTAAGAAGCATGACCTTTATGACCCCCTCCTTCTCCTCAGCTTTATGATGAATGTTGATCTAGTTATCTGGTCATCAGCCAGACAAGGCCAGCCAAGGTGGCAGAGGAATGGCAGCCAAATGGGCATGATTACGTCCAACGCGTGAAGCACGTCATCCACTAAATTCCATTGTCAGTTGGACGTCACTGCATCAGTTGGATGTGTGCCTAGATGCTGGAAGAAGAGGGGGAAGGGGGAGGGGGGAAGGGGAGAATGTTCACACACCTTGGAAGAGATCCCTGGTAGCAGTGCTTTGCAGTTTTTGTTGAGTTCTGCTCGCGGCAGAACAATTGCCTCCTCGATGCATAATCCCGGGAGGGCTTCCGCGACATGTCAGCGGCTGCTTAATAACTCGGCTTATTTATTCCCCGTTGGCCACATTATCGCTCGCCACTGATTAACCTTTTCCGAAGGAGTGACGGTTGTGCCAGACAGCATATCTTGTTCATGCCATGTCCCCCCCCCCCCTTCCCCCTGCGGGCATGTGATTAAGAACCCCTCGCATCTGTAGCAGTTTATTATGATGACATAATAGTCCACTAGGGTAAAGATTAATTTGTGGCCTGTGCTTGGCAAAATGTTGAGACAGTCTGTATTCACAGACATTTTTTCCCCCTGCCAGCTTTGACTACACGTACCTCTTTCTGGCATTCATTCAACCCGCTGTCGTATGTGCATTTTACAGTTACTGTCGACATTATCATGAAAGAGAAGATTGATTTGATTAATCATATGCCACCTTCAAAGGTCATATTTTGAGAATGGTATGCGTGTACACATGATTGCAAAAGTCATTGTTTGTTGCTTCCACGTGTTATGTAGAAGCCAGTCGTTGTTTTCAGATTCCCGTTTGGAATCCTGAGATGACTGTTTTGCTCCTCGACTCTTACACAGGTTCTCATGCACATGCCTGCTTAACCTCTTGAAGACGAGTCCCGAGTATACTCGGGCAGGTGTCTACGGGAAATGCATGTTATAGCAAAATTAGCTCGTCCTTAATGTTCTTCACGGTAGTGCCTTTGAAGTTAATAGCCTACTCTGACTTAATGGATACTGATGATTTACACATTGCATGTGTAGCCGTAGTTATCAAATTTCCATGCATCAATCACATCATTCTAAAAAAAAAAAGGAAAAGAATGGAAAATGAGACTAAGTCAGGTTAATAATTTATGAATCGGCTTCTTTAGATATGTATGATAAATCGTATGTACTGTAAAAGTGGAAATTTTCGCGATGTTTGAATTTGCGTGTATTTTGCACAACCAAAAAGCAGTGCGAAAATGAAAGAAAATGAAAAAATAAAACAAATATTTTTACTTGCTGTACATGTATATTCCAGTAGTGCATGTCTTGATTCTGCAGAATTTAAAACAGTTACTCTCGCAAAAATATCCACTTTAACAGAAAATAACTCCCTAGACAAAACACCGTCTTAGGAGATTTCCAATGTACAGCTTGTCCAGTGATGTGCGAGAGAAAGGAGAATTATGTGTTGTGTGAACAGGGCCAGGATTTCTGCTACATGCTTTTAAGAGAGTAGCAGTCCACAGACAATTAGAGCTGATTGCTTTTGCTGAGAGAAAAAAAAAAGGGTTCTGCGCGATTGACGTTAAGTGTTCGCTCCCATCATTACATGGGAGTCAAGGGGTACACTAATGCAGAACTGAACCCTCTCAAGACCGATTCACTGGAATGGCATTAAGATCGTATTCTGTGCGATTGATGCTAGTAGTAATGGGGTTCAAGTTTTGACTTGCGATGCTCTTGAGAGCATCTTCAAGGTCTCTTCCTTGCGCTTGTACATTTTTGTGTTCATGTTTGTGATGCGCTACATGATGCTGCGAATGCTCTGCAGTACACCGCGTCTTTGTCACGATGGGTACGCAGTGCACCCATTGATTGATCCAAACAGAATAGGATTAATATTTTCTATGCCTCTTTCTTCCATTGCTAACACTGCTCAGAAAGTTTAATCTAGGTTTGCACTAACCCCTTTCCTCCGCAGTCCAGATGGTACTCAGTGTTTACTTGCCTTGTGAGGTTTGTGTCCATGTTAACATGATGTACATATGTATAGACAATGACTTTTAAGAAGAACAGTTAGAATGATAACATTGAACTATTTGTGCATTCATTTGATTCACTGCCAATGTTCTGAGACAATGGTGGAAATAACATTTAATGGATAGTACCCATGATTATCCCTATGACAAATGAGAGTTGAATTGACACCATGTCAAGATAAATGAATTTTGCAACTCACCATGACAATTAAGTTCCATTTCCACTTCACAAGTGGTAACCACTAGACCTAGAACCTGAGGGTAGGGGTCATAAGGTGAATGGAGGTGAATGACACACGCTGTAGACCTCCATGCAATGATAAACCACCATCCTTCTATGGCTCTTCTCACATACTCCAGCATATCTCCAGCTCCAATCTCCATCCACCACCCTCCATATCTGTCTGTGTGTGTGTGTCTCTCTCTCTCCCTCTGTTCCCCCCCCCTCTTTTTTTTTCTTCACACTTCTCCTTTTCTGTCAATTACAAGGGCTTGTGGTCAATTTATTCATAATTATTTGCCCCGACTTCCAAACAGTTGACCCCCAAAATTTCAAATCCTCTCCTCCATTCGAATCTATGTATCTGCAAGTTGGCAAGCCATGCCACATGGCTGCCTGCATTGGTGTTTTTGTATCAGTTATGCCAAATGCCTCCTCTGAGCTAGGCAAAACAAAGTCATATCTACCTACTGCAAGCTGTGTGTGTGTGTGTGTGGGGGGGGGGGGGGGGGATCACATCTCCCCCCCCCCCCCCCCCCCATTTCCTCTGGGAAGAACAGGTTTGATTGGTCCATCCACTTCAAGTAACTTAAGGGTTGCTCATCGCTATCTCTGCAAGATAGCCGTAGGTGTTCGTGTCATGTTTGTACAATCGATCCCCGGGCATTGCGGGAGGGCAGTTGAAGTTGTGGTGGTGTGATGTGCCCTTGGTGTGGATTTCTCCGTGGAAGGATGAGTTTTGAAAACAATTGGATGATGTGGAGTAGCAACTTCACGCCTTTTCTGCCCTCCCCCACCCCCACCCCCCTCCCCCCACCACCACCACCACCATCACCAATACTGTTCCTTCAATGTGTGGAAATGTCACAAGAGTTTTGCTCTGTGTGTTTGTATTGCTCGTTTGTGTGTATGGCCATCATAATTTTCATTTCAGAACCAGTGGCTGAGGTTACTCTGATAGCTCTGCCCTGTTACTGTAATTTCTGTGAAATGTTCAATTTAGTCTTCTCAATCATTTTGTATCCCTTTTTGTATCACCAATGAAAGTGTTCTCACTCCATTAGTTTGGTATGGACCTTTCACTCGTTCGTCAACCTAAACTAAATGTATTTCCTGTTACTTCAAATATCTATGGGTTTGACATACGGTAATATGTTTTAGAGGGCATTTTTGTTTTTATTCCTGAAGTTTCTTTCATATTCTGTAATCTTCTCTCTCTTTCCAAACTCTTCTCTGATCGGCCCGAATTCACGAAGGTGGTGCAATTGAAACCATGGTTTAAACTATGGACAAAGACCCTAGTTTTGTATGTGGTGCCCAATGTCACATGGTCTATTTTGCTACGAAGTCAGTCATTTCGTCGATTTCGTCAACGAAATGTTCATTTTGTTAAGAAAAGTTAACATTACGTTGACAAAATGATTATTTCGTCAACGAAATGACTTTTGTAATGAAATAGGCCATGCGACACTTGGCATCTCATACAAAACTACGGTCTTTGTCCATGGTTTAAACCATGGACAAAGATTGTACCACCTTCGTGAATTCGGGCCATTGAATCATTCTGTAATATAACTCTGTCTGTCTGTCTGTTTTTTTTTTTCTCTCTCTCTCTCTCTCTCTCTCTCTCTATATATATATATATATATATACCTATCTATCTATCTATCTATCTATCTATCTATCTTTTCACAGTATAGATTTTTGTCTGTTTGTGTCTTATCTACCTGTATATCTTTCTGTTTTGTTTTTCTCATCTATCTCTCATATCTATATCCTCTTACTTACTTCCTCCTTCCAATAAATATGTTGATCTGCTTATTTCAAAAGAACACTTGAAGAGTTTGTTTGCAAAAACCGATAAGTCCATTTTTGAAGATTTTGAAGTAGGGCCTCTGTCATAAACTACAAAATAATACCTTTTAAATGATATATTAATCACTACATATAAAGGTATATTTTTGAAGTTATGGTCAAAAGAAGCAAAAATTTTCTTATTATTCTCTTTATTTTTCTTGACCTTTAATCGCAAATATCTCCATTTGGCAAATATGGACTTATCGGTTTTTGCAAACAAACTCTTACACAGTCCTTCCTGTATCCTCCTGTTTTTAAGGGTAAATTAGTAGAGTATTTGGACATTTTGTTACTACCTTTGTTGTTTAATGCCATCATTTTTTTCTTTCTTGTCCTTTCTTGTTGCAGTTATTTATTGCCGGAGGCCTGGGTTTATACTTCAGTGCCATAAGATCGGATGCTTACCAGGGGAGTGTGAAAATATTTGCTGTTAAGGTAAGAAGTCATCCCCTGTTTCTGACGTTCTCCTATTTCAGACTCAATTCACAAATGCTGTAATTGTTTGTATTTCATCTTCCCTTGGAATGTTAAATTAAATGATGTTCTGTGCTATATTCTTAAAATAAATTCTTATCTCTTCATCTTTCATGGCATTTGTTCAAGGTCATGTTGGAATGTTACAACCATTTTTATTCAAGCCCTAATTTCTGTCTTCATTCCTTTGGAGAAAGAAATTGCATCGTTTTCATTTTCAAGGTATTATTTGTCATTGTTATTCTGGACTCTTTTCTAGACTCTTCTTATATCCATTACTTTTCAGACGTAATTTCACCACTTTGACATCAGTCAATATCATCCAAATATTGCCTTACCAAATATCCCCTGAAAATCCCTGTTTTTCCGAGCTTGCCAGACAGTTAGCAGTCTTTCATTTTCATTTCTATTGATTCCACAAATCAAATCCGAAAAAGAAATCAAATAATGCAATAAGTGAATATTCCTTTTATAGGACCAGGGAGATATAGCAGTGAATCTTGATATTAGAGTATATATATATCCTTTCTCATTTTGATCTGATAAAATGCTTGGGACAAGTGCAATTGCACTGAAATTGCTAGACTTATTTCATCTGACAACAGGCAAATACTCTAGTCCAAGCCAGAAATTTGAAAAGCTTGATTTCTGCTTGTTATGAGGATGAATTGCAAGCCAGAAGCTGAAAAGAATTCTGGTTGTGTGGCACCCTGCAGGGCCCTCTTTTGAGTGCTGACCTAATATCTGCTTCTGCTCCGCTGCTCCCCGTAATTATGACAAATTTCTGTGATTGATCAGAAAATTAGGCATAATTGACACAGAACCGAGATTTATTAGCCAATAAATATGCGGCGATAAACAGGCCCAGTGTCATGTAAACCTTTCTGTGATCCCAAGAACCGGCAGTGCCCCCCCCCCCCCCCCCCCCCCTCAGCTAAATCCGTGGAGAAGGAGGTCGTTTAAGGGATGTATCAACCGGCTCTATGTAATCAGTATCAATCAACTTTGACTGAGCATGTGGAATTTGCTCCAACGCGTGAGTAGTTTTGCGCGAGAGGAGTCCCCGTGCTCATAGACAGCAACGACTTTCTCAGCAATGGCGCCAGAAGATCGCAACTGAGCGAGTGTGGGCTATGTTTAATTAGAAGACAGGATAAATTATCCATTCAATTTGTCAATTATTGCTCAGTAACATATTATTCATGGAATTCTGTGGAAAGGAAAGCTGCATAATGCAAGAAAGTGTCCTGAGCTATATTTCTGACACAGTCACAAGGAAGCTCGTATATATCTTAGTGCTCTGTAACATAGCACTGGTTGTGTTCATGGCTTTCTATGATTCTTATTACAAAGTGGAATGAAAATGTGGATTTCTTTGTAATTTATTTGCAAATATATGCTCATATATAGATATATGCACAGAGATTGACATACTGTTAGCATAACCTTTTGGGCTATAAAATGTATTCCACATTTTTTGTCATTATCCAACTGAAATTGTGTTATCACAGGGTTATTTTCTACATTTCTAATGCATATTATATGTGTCCATATTAGAGAAAAAAATAAGGCCAGTTTCCGCAGGCATATGGAAACTATGTTTTACCTTTCAAATAAGTATGTCCCTGAACAAGCCGCATTTGTTAGAATTTTTGTGAATTTACTGTTTGCCCAACATTTTTTTTCCTTTTTCATTATGGCTACACTATCACATTGTTTGCCCAGCTGGGTTTAACACTTACTTCAAAATCAGTTAATTTGTACAGATTAAAATTTATCCTTTCTTTCAAATTTTACCAAAGTTTTACCAGTGTGAGGCACATGCCCGAACATTCCATTGGTATTGCATCGTGATTATTAAAGTAAGGGTGTGTTTTGTGTATGTTTCAGGGGCATGAATGGGAGATGAGGAGATCGTTGGATCGTTGGAACTATGCACCACTTTCCAAACACTTAGGACAAAAGTTACCTCTTCAAAATGGATCAGTGAAGATAGAATCCCCCCCCCCCTCGGTATTCCACATTGTTTGCCGATAGTTTAGCACTAACGTGAGAGTAGACATTCAGTCGGCCAAAATGTGCACTACTCCCCCATTTGCACACGGAGGCAACCCGGGTGCTTCAAAAAATGTTTGCCCCGCTCAGAGTGTGACAGTCTAGATTGTCTCCACTGTGATTAAATCTCGTTCCCCGGGAGTGTTCGGTTTCCCCCAATGACGGTCCGCCATCGGAGTCAGAAGTCGTACATGGCAAGCACCGCTCATGGATGGTGATAGTTGGCACAAAGCCAACCAACTTCATTTACCGTTGCTCCGTTGTGGCCATTTAGAAAATTGGCAGGTTTCTTTTTTTTTTTGCCCCCACTCCCCCGGGGGCGCGTGATGCCCCTGTAATGGGGAGTAGGATGTCTTCTAACCTACAAATTAACCATTTGGAGACTCACTGACATTAGTAAAATGTTGAATCTTGGCACCTGTATTCAGTATTGATGAATGCATGCCTGAGGAAACGGATATGTGACTCTGCTCTATGAGTAGGAGGACATGTTACTTCAAATGCTGTTTTTTTATTGTGGTTTGTTTTTTTCACGTGTGGAATGAAATAGCACTATTATGTATAGAGTAACAGGCATTAAGGTGTGGCAATCAAAAGAAGGATTCAGTCTCACGAATGAATAAGAATTGTTGATGGAACTTTGTGGGAGAGAGAGAGAGAGAGAGAGAACGAGAAACAGAGAAGAAAAGTTGATCACATGATGAGGAGTTCTGCTCAACAAGTCTTGACTTGCTTCGAGCCTGCTGGGTTGTTGACAAGCTGTGCAAATTTTAGGCTTCTTGGAATGAACAGGACAAGTAAGCAAAAAAATAATAATAAAAGGAAGTAAAATGTGCTTTTACACGTGGGGACCTTGTGAAAGGCATCAACAAACTATTTGAGGCAGGCGAATACATACGGCTTTGAGGGGTAGTTTTCATCCTCAATATTCTGAGAAATTGCCTGTTTTTATCATGGTATGTGCAGACGAGGTTGAAAACTCTTATTTTCTTTCTCTTCATCCATCTCTTTCTTTCTCTCCCTATTTCAAACAGTTCTTGTGTTTGCCAAGTTTTTTTTCCTCTTGTTGAAGAAATGTCACTCATGAGAATAACGAATGGCTCTTTATATCATCTGATTATCCTAGAAGGAGACTCTTATACAGTCCTCTAATTTCCAGTCATGGTAGAATCTAATTTTGGATGCAAACACTTGTTAGTCCAATTTTAGGGACCAACTGAGGTTAGCTGCCACTTATGGATGATTTATAGCGTCATCAGGGTCTACCTTTTCTGAGAAAGATTGTCGGAATTGCCGAAGCGCTCGTGACTAACGTGTGAGTTTAATGGAGCACTCCTCTCTTTCAGAAATGTAGGGAATCTGGCAAAGTTGCTCTACCTGATCTAATTAACCCAGTAGTGATATTTACATTGTGGTTAAATTTCCAGTTTGGCTCAAAATCTTGTCCTGATAGCCTCGACTCCACACTGTAATTTAAAAAAAAAAAAGATGTTGAAAATAGATGCTAGGAGAGATAATCTTCCAATTTCACCGAAACTGCCCTTTGCTGTTTTTATCAAAAAGATTGAATGCTGCACTTCCTTGTGAGGATTTGTTCGAAAAATTATGCATGAAGTTTTCAAAGTGATCTTAACCCTACCTTTTCGGGATGAGAAATAGCAATGTTTGAGCTCTCCATTCCTCTATATACTTTCAGTAAAAATTTGCCGAAATAAAATGCATTTGTCACCTCAGTACGCATATGCTATTAGCTCAGCAGTATCCGGCTTACAATTGTGGAAATGGTGTAATGATAAGTCAGGGAGTAGGCAGCACATTATGTGTACAAAATGCAGGGAGAAGCTTAAACATTTGTCTGAAGTCACATGACACCAATTGTGACCTTTTTGCAGGGAGGTTGTCTTTTTGCGACACCCCATTAACCCACATTCATGCAAACTTGGAAATAAAACTTATCACTCCATTCTTCAAGTGTTAATGAAATGTTTTGGGTGCCTCTGGGCATGGTTGCCTAGCAACTTTGACCGAGATGTCAAACAGCAGTGTTTTGTAACATGTGAGAATGATTCCCTCCCCTTTTTTTTTTTCCGGAAATGATCATTAGAGCTCCATGAGAGCAGAATATGATCGTGTTCATGCATTGCTAAAAGATAGAGTTTTCTATGAGCTCTTTATGCCACCAGTGATGATGAGCTGCGCATGTGTAGCCTTGTACATGATCAGTATTGCCTTCATGCACCAAATCAGTGTATTACCCTATCCATCAACCTATATCCACAGGAAGTTTACCCATTTCATTACCCATTTTTTTTTTTGAATCACGCGTATATCACTGCATTTTTGCTATCTCCACACGCCACCCATGCCACTAGCTTTTGCAACCCTGCGAATCTCGGGGTATGTTGCATTGGCCAGCAGCTAAAACATTAGGGAGATTGAAATGACCATCCTTTTCATGAGGGTCTCAGCTTCTTCTTTTTTCCAGCCACCAGCTTGCTATGGTAGCAAAAAGTAAAAAGCAAAAAAAAACAAAACAAAACTGATACCATCATTTTCCCATCTTCTGTTCAAGCCAAGGTGGTATCATGCTCCTATATCACAGATTTATCCCTTCATCCCACTGCTCGCGGTCTAAATATTCAGATAGATATGCTCTCTGCATAATCTGCATCTAGACATGTAAATTGTGATGTTGAAATGGATGAAAACGTTTGATGGCTGCCTTTGCTTGCCTCTTGAGCTGATGAAGCTTTCGGGCGATGAGTACGTCATGTGACGTATTTGCATGGATTTAGCTAAGCCGTGGATCAGGAGAGTGAGCTCTTACTTTAATCTTTATCCTATTGAAGTATGGCGATGCCCAGGGAACTTAAGTCAGCAAAAGTTATAGCAAGCACAGTTGCCGTATTTTCATGAATATTATTCATAGTAATCAATATTTGGGCAGGGAAAAAAAAGCGGCATTCTTATTAAAGTCTTGATATTTATTGAACTTCCTGGAGCAGAGATCAGTTGAAGATTTAAGGTAAAATGGAAATATTGATTAATTGTAAAGTCATTTGCCCCCACAGCATAAATCCAGTGTTTGCCGCCTCAATATATTTGTCAACTTATCTATTTGTAAACTAAATAAGTTTGATATGTATTGTATATTAATGTTAACAGGGCTCTTTTTTAAAGCAGGCCTTTTGGCTCTGAAAAGACTACCCTGTTTTTAAAGAAGACTGAATAAAAAAATAATTAAATAGATAGATAGATAGATAAATAAATAAATGAATAAATAAATAAATAATCAATCAATCAATCAATCAATCAATCAATCAATCAATAAATCAGTAAATCAATAAATAAATACATAAATAAACCAACCTAAACTCTGTTACCGAGCACGATGTTATGTTCATGTTTGTGTCCATATAATAAACAAACTATGTGGCACCACCAGATAAGAACACAACTTCTGATATCAGTAATTTCTACTGAAAAGAAAGATTGAGAAAAGCATGGCATTTATTCTTCTTTCTTCATTTCAGAATGCTGCCAGTGTGTATTTGTATGTGTTGGTATGTGTGTTGTGTGTATGCATGTATCGGTGTCTGTTTGTGTGTGGCTTTCATCTACAGTTTATGATACAAGTAAATAATTTGATACTAAAAGGTAGTATGCAATGTAGAGAAGTGCATTTCTATTAGGTCGTGTGAAACAATTTAGGTGCACCTCATCTGCCATATTATGTGCCATTTTGTGAAATTGCTGTGACTCACTTTTGAAAGATGTGAAGGTAGTTTACTGTAAGGGGCAAATGTGCGCAAGTGAAACCATGGAAGATGAATGGATTAAGACGACATGAAGCTGAAGTGTCCATTGCTCTGGATCGAACATAAAAATCAGATGGTTCTTTTATAGTTCTTGAAGATAGATCTTGTAGGATGGTGCAGTATGTAGGGAATTTCTCTCTTTGATATATCTGATCTTGACATTTTGTGGAGGTCCATATCCCATCGAGGGAATGGCAGTAGGAATTTAAGAGTACAGACTTTTTGGATGGCAAGTTGGAATGGAGACAACAGGGGAATTGAATCTTTGCCGAAGTTGTCGAATTGTCGGACGCAGATTGATGTAGTTTGCTGGATCAAGGCTGGAGAAAGTATATTGCACAAGTGCAGCAACTGGAATCACAATCAAACACAAATGCCCCTCCTTTGGTGGGGGGGGGGGGGGGGGGGGGCGGGGAGGGGAGAGGGGGAGATAAGATAGGAAGAGGAGTGGAAGAGATGGTCGCAAGATAAAGGCTAAGCAGGAGCTTCGTGCCCTCAGGTATTCCAGCTCCCATTAATCGTATGATGTGGAGTAAAAAAAAAAATAAGAAGCTAAAGTGAATGAAATGTTCAAATTTGCTGTTAACATTAGCAGGAAATTATCAGGCTATTACGTTTCCCTCCCCTCCGCTCCATCCCCCTCCCCATTAACCCTATTGACTGAATAATTAGGAGATAGCAGGTTTTATCGCTTCATCACCTTGGAATAATGAACAGAGGTATGGTGAAAAAGGAACTTCTCAGTCAGTAACCTTAATAGAAATGGAAAGTTGGGATAAATAGAACAACGAGCAAAATGAAAAAAAACTACCACCTGATTTGAAATACAGACTGTGTGAAAATGAGAGAACAATATTAAAGGAGGGGCATATGGGCTATGGATGCCATATTCGGCACATGGTAGATATGATAGTAAGAGACTTCAACCCATAGAGGATGAGTCCCCAGTTTATTATACCCCTGCCACACATAGTGTGAAGGGGTTATATAGGAATCACCGTGATGTTGGTCGGGCAGTCGGGCGGGCGGTCGGTCAGTCTGTTGCAAAATCTTGCGTCACGAACTCCTCCTACAGTTTTGAAGCAATTTTAATGAAACTTAGGGTAAATGAGTGAGGTATAGATGTGCAAGACATGTTTGTTGTGTTTGTCGGACAATGCATTGCCATGGTAACCATAATTTTACCAAAACCTTTTGGATTGTATAACTTCCATAGTATTTAAGCAATCAATTTCAAAATTGGGATCTATGATGATCTATAGGTGTAGTTATGCAAGACACTCTTTGTGTTTGTACTTGACAAAGCGTTGCCATGGTAACCGCATGTTTTCTTCGAAATCTTGTGGAGTGAACAACTTCCACAGTTTTGAAGCAATTGAAATCAAATTTGGTAGGCATTATGGCCTTGAGGCATAGATGTGGAACACATAATTTTTGTGTTTGTCGGACAAAGCGTTGCCATGGTAACCATAATTTTACCAAAACCTTGTGGATTCAATAACTTCCACATCATTCAAGCAATTAAGGTCAAATTTAGTATGTATGATAATCGGGAGGTGTAGTTATGCAAGACACCAATGTGTTAATATAAGAAAAATGTGTTGCCATGGTAACCACTCATTTTTGTATCAAATTGAACCATTTAATCTATGAAGGTGAACTTTGGTGTTTATGATGCTCTTTAAATGTAGTTTTGCAAAATGTCCTTTGTATTTGTATCGGACAATGCATTGCCATGGTAACTGCATGTGTTTTGTTTTTTTTATCCTGTGGAGTGAACTTCTTCCACAGTTTTCAAGCAATTGAAACCAAATTTGGTAGGCATTATGGCCCTGAGGTATAGATGTGGAACACATAATTTTTGTGTTTGTCACACAAACCGTTGCCATGGTAACCACAATTTTACTAAAACCTTGCAGATCGAATAACTTTTCCATCATTCAAGCAATTAAAGTCAAATTTAGTATCTATCATGATCTAGAAGTGTAGTTTTGCAAGACACCAATGTGTTAGTTTAAGGAAAATGTGTTGCCATGGTAACCACTCATTTTTGTATCAAAATAAACCATTCAAGCTATGAAGGTCAAATTTGGTGTGTATGATGGTCTTTAAAGGGGAGGGCTAGTAACTGATCAGTGGGAATCGGTGGTAATGCTGGGGGATGATTTTTCCAATCCATGTGAGATTCATTTAAGAGTACATGCAATAGCCTTGTTATGTGAAAATTATTTGCTTCAGAATGGTCTCATATTCAAGTAATGTGCAGTTCAATGTTTCCAGTTTAGCATGCCTGTACAGTGATGGAGCGATCGGGAAACATTAAACTGCATATTACTTGAATAAGAGACCATTCTGAAGCAAATAATTTTCACACAACAATAGATATATAATGTTGTCTTAAATGAATCCCACAAGGATTGGGACAATCATCCCCCAGCATTCCCAGTGATTCCCACAGATCAGTTACTAGCCATCCCCTTTAAGTGTAGTGATGCTGGGGGAAAGCATGTTTCCATTTGCTGTAGGTTTTATACTCAGTGTCAACTCTGTAATTGTACAGTAAACTAAAATTATTCTGTTTCCAATTCGACAAATGCACAAACTTAGTATTAACGTCATTGCCATCATGACATTACATACTATAAAGCAACACTAGGGGCGGGGGTATTAATCACCTTTAGTGATAATTCTAGTTTGAACAGGTTTCTATGGAAAATGTGTGTTGTAGCAAAATCAAACCATCCTCAATGGGTTAAAGAGCACTGGCAGTGTGTTGTAAATAATCGTCATAGGTCATTACTTCTTTCAGTGAGACAAGAGGCACTGGGTTAAGAGATGATGGAAAAAATATAAATACATGAACTCTAACCTTGCAAATTGCTATTTATGATAGAGTTGTTTAGCTGATATATAATAGTCTAGTTATTCAAATGTCCCTAGTTAGGTCAATATTGATATGTTTTTTTTTTCAGAAATAGTACTTGCAAGTAGTCATGCTTTCTATTAAATAAAGATGTGTACAAAGCACCATGTCGCAAATCGGTATGTGTTTAATTAGTCTTCACCTCCAAATTGCACTCAAGACAATGACAAGCAATCCCTCTGCATATCTTCACTTTTCAAAGATTTCAACGAACTCAAATCTATTCAGTTTTGGTTTGTTTCAGTTTTTGACTTAATTACGATGGAATGAAATTGTCACCGTCTCTTGCAAAAGCAGGATTCTGCTTTGCAACTAGTCCCCTCTGGTTCTTCAATGTCTCGGTTCCACAGTATCAGCTGATACAAGTGAAGACACACGGCCATACGATGCATAGGTTGGTTACTCATACCCCCTGGGGACCTGTCCAGGGCTCATATACATGATGACATTCAATGTAGACATTGGTGACACATCATCCGCAAATGGTTAATATACCCTCCTCCTCCCAACACCCTACCCCCCCCCCCCCCCCCCCCCCCCCCCACTCCACCAGCCCTAGGTCTGTCTCTATGCATGCAGTGCTCCCCTCAACAAGTCGATCAGTCCCTGGGGGCGGTTAGGTTACACCTTCAGGGCAGTGACATTCAGATGTGAGCTCAGTCCCGCTGTGAACACATCTCATGTAGATGTGTTGGATAGCCTGTGTCTGTATGTCTTGTTTCATGCATGTTTGTGTGTGTGTGTGTGTGTGTGTGTACACAAAAATATACCCAGGTGAACACTTACATGTGTGCACCCGCGAGTGTGTGTGTGTGTGCATTGATGATATAACCTTAAAGAGAAAGAGTCTGAATCAGGAAAAGTGAAGGGTTGAAAATGAGGAAATGATAATGATTTGCTACACAAACCCTCAACTCAGAAAAAGCATGATTTTTTTTTTTGTCTTTTGTTTTCTTACTCAACTTGCATCCAGTATTTGGATTGCTATGCTTATGGCTATTGCGTACATCACACATTGCTCACCAAGCCAATGGCACATGCATGTTACAAAGCAAAACAAGATTAAAAATCACAAATTTGCTAGCTGGTGTGTGGTAACATCACATTTTGTTGTTATTGTTGTTGCACTGTAAATGGATAGAGTACTACAGTGCAATCCTTATTGTCAGTTACAATGAAGTCCACAGGACCATGCAGACCACACATCAAACATATAACTACATCAAAATGTTGTTATAGCTGAACAACTAAGGTACTGTATACGCCGAATATTTCGTGAGGTTTTTATTTTCGTGAATTTTGCGAGTCAGGTGCTATTCGCAAAATTAAAGACACGCGAAAATAATGACTCTGATCCCATTACGAATGTGACGTACACATATATATTTCTCTGTTCAGTACTCCACGGTCGCAAATTTAACCACTCGCAAAATCATTGGGAAGTCCCCATTCACGAAAATTTAGACTCGCTAAATATATGGCCTAAACAGTATATAAAGATGTATAGATAATGATTTTGGTACCTGAATTTTCACTTCATTGTAACAAAAATTTTGTTGTTACTGTGATGTTATAATGGAAGCTCACTGTATTTTTTTTTCTAGTGAGAATGGACTCCGAGTGATAAAGTTGCTAAATGTGAAAAGGGAAGGAGGAAAGATGAGGAAAGGAAGGGATAGGTTGAAGAACAAGAGAGAGACAGAAAGAGAGAGGGGATGGGGAAGGTAGAAAAACCTGGAGAGGTTGATGTTAATACCTGGTGAAGGTCAATATCCTAATTAGTGATTACCATCTTGGCTATACTGAGAAAGAAAGGGGGGGGGGGGGAGTTAGGGAGGAGGGTCTGGATGGACCAGACCATTACATGTGATGATTAACTAGCCATACCAGGGCAAGCTAGATAGATGGATAGAGTGACAGATACCTACACACACCGACAGAAAGAGAAAGTGAATGAGAGAGGAAGAAAGAGAAGAAGAGGGGAAGAAAAAGGTTGTTGTGTCCCATACAGAAAGAGAGGGCATTCCAGCTGGACTGGACGTGCAGTAAAGGAGAGTGAGAAGGGAGGGAGCACTGACCTAACGAATCACAGCCCGACTAAGTGACCTTTCAGACCCTCTCCACGAACGAGACCGTAGGAGACCGTGGCATTATATACGCGGGACGGAATTATGGATGGTGGCAGGGTTGCGAACCGAAGTGTTGACATTTAAACACAATCCGAAAAAGGTGCGGGGAACGATCAGGATCAATCTCGGTGCAACTGAATATCGCTCTATTTAAGGCAGCCACCCACATGGGCATGCAAATGGACCATATTTGTCTATCTCCAAGAGGTGATACTTTGGTGCCCAAGAGACAGTGTATCTTCCGCCGCGTCTGAATTGTATATTTCGGTCGGTAGTGTGTCAAGGAGCAGCAGCAAAAAGTGGCACACTTGTCATGAATTTACGAACGTTCTAATGCAGCATATTGTGTATGTGCATGTGTGTGTGTAGCAATAGCAAACAAGCAGGCATTTGGAATTTGATTTGAAGAAGGATAGTCATAAATCGTATGAAAGATATTGGTAGGAGTAAATATCATTTAGGGTAGATGAAGATTTGTTTTGGTTGGGAAGGGAAGGGCTGTTTGGGTTTTTATGAATGATTTCATTCTAGATTTGTATAATGTATTTGTTGTTTATTTTTGTATGTACAGTCAAACCTGCCTTAGCGGCCACCTCTCTATAGCGGCCACCTGTCTATAGCGGCCACTGAAAAATCCCCCGAGAGAAAAGCCATGTTAAAGACCCTGTGTATAGCGGCCACCTGTCTAACGCGGCCAGCGGCCACAAATTTTGTTTCCCGCGGTAGATTTTAACCTGTCTATAGCGGCCAAAAACCCGATGGAGCCGTAGCCGAGCTGATAATTCAGGGTGTTTTTCTGCTTTTTAGCCGTGCCAGTCATTTCTGGGCAACATTCAGTGATCGCCACCGTTGCATTCATCACTTATTCAGTCACAATAATGCACTAATTCATGACTGTGCACATGCTACATCTAGTGTACTGTGCAACAATTTCATAAACACCGGCATTGTTCTATGCATGATACACACATGTGCATACATACACACATAAATGTACATGTATATACAACGATGATACATGTACATGTAGGCAATGCACACAAAGTTGGATTACCTGTCTATAGCGGCCACCTGTCTATAACGGCCACTTTTCCGTATCCCTTGGGTGGCCGCTATAGACAGGTTTGACTGTATATGCTCGTGTAAGTGAGTATATGAGTTAAACAATTCTATATATTCAAGGGATATATGTATGGCATATGTCAATATTTTCTTGTGAAGAAATTATCAGTGAGATTGATTCATAATGGAGTTGTTCATGTCGAAGAGAGATTATTTGCAGTATAAATTGGCAAATTGATTTGTTTGTGTTTTGAATTGTATTTGTATTGTTTTTGTTCATGTAACACCCAGAATGGGTTAATTCATGAATAATTTGAATGAAATCAATAAATATCAAGGAAAGACAAAAAAATAAAAGATATTCCCCACCTTGACATGGTATTTTTAGTCTTGCTCTGGTATTTGAAACATATGACCTTTTGCTTTAGACAAGCTGCGTTTCCCTTTTTCATTTCATTGCTAAGCTGTTCAGACTCACAGACTCTGTGACAATTCCACCTGTCATAGATCATTTTTCATGTTTCCCATTTCATTTTCTTTTCTTACATGCCAGAGAGATGCCAAAAATCACCTCAAAATATTAAAAATACTCATTTTTCTGATGGAAGAGAAGCACATACAACTTCATCATATCTATGCAAATTCTCTGCAGTTATATATAGCAACAGAATCTCTAAGGAAAAGGAAATGCTGACTAAAGATATGACTCATCTCCCCTTTTCATAGAGAAAGCTGCAAATGCATTTTGCCATGCAACAAAGTAAATAGAATAAGATAGAATGGAGGGAGAGAAAAGGTTAGACACCCAGGTGAAGGGAAATAGTTTCAAATTTGCAATCTTTTTTAAAAATCATATTTCAACAACTTCTGTCCAAATTTCAAAGTTATAAGACAAACTTACAAATGACAAAGAAACTTTCTTTTTCTCAAGCATTTCCTTTTTCATACTTGTCAGGCCATTTCACTAAATTTGGAAAAGTGAGAGAGGGCATTTGTAAATTTTCACAATTAAGAAACTTAAGCCAAGTATTCAAAGAAAAGCTATGCCATGTCATGCTTACTGCCCCTCCATAGATATTGATAGACTATTCATAGAGTATTGATAGTTACTGACAAGTAGAAAGTGGCAAAATAGCTATATCTGACTTGCATTACCTCTCCCACCTCCTCACTCCCCCCCCCCCCCCCTCATGCAAACATAAGACTACCCTCTTTTTACCCAAACTGGATTTTTTTTTGCCTTCTCTTACGAATGTTTGACTACAGTTTGCAATGGTGTCAAAATTGTACCTACAAGGTCATGGAGTTTTGAACAATTTCTCAATTAGTTTTTAGTTTGTTGCAGTTTGTGTAACTAAAATTTTAAAAAAAGTAAAACAGACTCCACACTACTTGATTCCTTGGGGGCAGAATAATGGACCAAAAAAAAAAAAGAAAAATAAGAATCCGAATGTGGATGTACCTTGACTTTCACAGGCATCTGTGATGGTTGGTCATACAGCAAACATCCCACATGTAATCAGACAGAGTATAGGACTCACCAAACATATGGTCAGAGGAAGCACCGCGATGTCAAAACGTGCGGCCCTTTTGTCCGATTAGCAGGACTATTTTAAGACTGAAGCTCAGAGGTGGGGTTGTATAGGATCAGGTCGTGAGCTTATACAAGATCTAAATTTGATTCTTATATGAACTGGGAGCGAAGAGAAAATAAAGAATACAAAAGGCAAAAAATTTATTTTAAAAACCCTCCACTCCCTTCTCCATAAAGGGCAACATCTTCATATGACGGCAACTGCTTTGTTACATTTGCTTACCTTCAATAAATAATTAGGCTTGTCAATTTTTCCTCTATTTTGTCCCCCTCTGGTATAGAGAAACTTCATTGATGAGGTCCTTCTGTCCACCCGAGCCGGGAACTATAGCAATTAATTATGGATTATGTCTTGTCCGTACATGCTAGTAGTACAGATGGGCTCTCTATCAGCCTGATAAGATTG